>NC_141992.1:41075571-41230258 GCF_049901715.1 Pseudonaja textilis
AAAAATTACTTGGAAGAAAAGAGTGCTTCTTTAAAGCAGCTACATTTCTTTTTCCAGAACATATGGAAACTTTAAAAAGATGCTGCTACAGTAAAAAAAAATGTTGCTAGATTACCTCTGAGCAACTCTTCTGAAAACTTGGTTTTTTAAAAAATGTTTCAGCTGGTTTGTTATTGGTCCTTAGGTATTTGTAAAACAGGTGACAAGTGGACTATAATTGTTTTTAATGATAGTTATCATTTTAGCCATTGTCTAGCCATAGCAGGATGAAAACCTCTTCCCCATGTTTCCAATCAATATGGTCCTGAGCTTTCTTTTGCCATTTGGGCCCATAATACTTGCTGGTGTCATCGATCTATCTTGTTTTAGGTCTCTTTCATGGGAGCTTTTATTAAGTGGAATCCATTCTATGATTGCCTTGGTCCACCTGCCATAAGTTCTCTTGCTATGTGACCAGTCCATTTCCATTTCAATTCTTTTACTCTCTTGATGATATTTGTTTGTTCTCTAATCCACATGCAAGTCTTTCTATCTTATCTTGTAATGCTGAACATATCTGGTTTGTGAAATACTTCAGTCTAGTTTGTGAAATACTTCTTCAAGGCAGGCTGAGAAAAGGATAGGTGATATTCTATTACTATCATTTACTTTAATGATAGTTAAATAATATATTATTGTTTTTTTAAAAAAATAAATAGATTGGTTAAAGGAGGTTAAGAGAATTATTTGTTTGTAATGTTTCCTCATTGCTAAGAAATATTTCCGTCCACGTTTTCAACATACACATTGTAAATATGTTCACACTATTTACAGAAAAATAACTGGACAGGAAATCTGACCGTGAGATTGTTGTGAACCAGTTTAGATGAAAAAATACATGAATGAAAAAAAAAATAGGTAAAAATATTGTATAACAATTATAATCATATATGATAAAACAATACATAAAGCAAAATGACAGTTAAGTAACACAATTTATGCATAGTCCCCAAAGACATGTTTGGGTCTCAAAAAAGATAAATGATAAAGATTCGATTGATATTCTGAAATCAATTACCTAAAAGGTAATATACTGACAATAACACAGTTGAGGGCAGGGCGGAGACATTTGAGAATTTTAATTTCCTTAGCATCTTCCAGTAAATCTTGGCAAACTGTTTTAGATTAATTTGCTTCCATCAGCTTATCCCCAATATTTCAATATAATACAATGTTGATCCTGTTTCCATTTGCCAATTATTTGATTTATTTCCAGACAGGATAAAAAAAAAACCTACAAGATTTGGGTGATCCCTGAAAAAAAAGGCTTGTCTTAAATACTCACTAGCATATGTAATAATATATTTATATTAATTGTGGACTGGTGACTGGTGGTGTTTGCTAACACCTTTCTCCAAGATTTTTATAAGGACTTGTGGTACTACACTGTTTGAAAATACTTTGGTGAATCTACTCTGAAACTGTCTTTCCATAGTTACTTTATCCAAAGACCCACTATGTTCTTTCCAAAGAAGATTTTGCCATGAGTCATTTCTGTCCCCCAAAATGTATGGAAGAGTAAGAACTGGTAGGGTCAAGATCATACTTCTGCATGGCAACTGGCATTCCATACATGTGAATATGTCAAAAAAATAGCAATTGTGTGAATTGACTTACTAAGCAAGGAAAAAGTATAAAGAGACACTATATTCCCCAGGTTAGTTATTAGCTTGACTGGTAATTCATTTTGTTACTGGAACATGGCATAAAATAGTTGAATTGAAATAAGAACTCTCTCTCTCTCTCTCTCTCTCTCTCTCTGTATGTATGTATGATTCATGCATCAGGATAGTTACTCTGATTTGGAATTCACACCTTTTACTAATATTATTATTATTGGCCATGGTTTCTCAAAACTATGCCTATTGTCCTAAATATGTAGAAAAGTATGAGCAATAAAACTATTTGTGACTAGATATAAATATATGATCAATATATACAATCATGCTGATCCATTATGAGAATGTTGATGGTGTCTATAGACTTTCGAGTTTAATATACTTTAAATCACCCAACTTTCTGTGAATGCAAATGAAATCTGAAAACCATGATATGCAGCAATAATAAATGCTGTTCCTTTTTATGCTTCCTTTTTTTCTGCCACCAACAGAGTACTGAGTCTGTCACAGCTGAATAAACATTATAATTATCCACAATATGCCAAGCAATGCTATCTGAAATAGCACTTTTCAATTTTAGAGGTGTACAAGATTTTATTGTGCTACTGCTATTTATTTCATTCCTTGATCTGTTTAGGCTCCTCTTCCCCCCCCCCCCCACGATATCCTCCATTTCCTCTTTGTATCCATTTAATTATTCATTAATGCAAGTCTGAATTGTTCTACCTGCATCATTGAAAGCACATTTCTTTTGTTATTCTTATTTATATATGCACATTTTATAAAATATTTTGCTTTCATTGTTAGCTTTCCTAAGGATGTGATAAGAGGCACCTGACACACATATGCACACACACATGCAGTACATACAAACCATCTCCATTCCTTCATCCAGCAGGTGACCCCATTTTTAAAATGGTGTCTGTAATTTTTTTCCTCCTATGATATTCCAGAATGATGTCTCACGAAAATCTAGGGGTAAAAAGAGAGAGAAACCACAAAGAACAATGGGTAGAATCAGCAGCCATTATTGTTCTGTAAATTCTGATTTCAAATGGTATGAATGGGAGTCCCGATTAGGAGTCTCATTCACATCCATTCATATAATTTCACATTTAAAAAATAAATAAATCATTCATTTGAAACTAAAAGCACTTCTGCTAATTCTGTGATCAGCCATTTTGAGTAATTCTATTTTTCTTTGGAGTTACTCTCAAATTTATGTTTATCCAACCCATTACCAGCTCCTGGCAATCATTTAAGGAAGATCCAGCATGGCCACAATTACAACTCCCAGGCAGAATTAAAATTCCAAGCTCAGCACAGTGTCATCTGAGTTGCCATAGCAATTCCAGGAAATATATTTTGTGGCCAATAGTTATTTCTTTGTGCTAATGAAATGACCATTTTTCTTCAGTGAATTGAATCACAACTAATTGAGTAGTAATCAGTGCAGGCCCAAAGTTCAGATAAATGTTGTCTTCTTAATGCTTTGTAGAAATGTAGAATCCATTAACTATCTTCAAATGAGGTTTTTTTTTAATTAGTCGAATCTTAGCAAACAATTACAGCTGGCATTAACACTATCATACCAAACTTTCCCATTTGTTTAGTGTTGGGAAAGGAAAATTTATTTTCACTTAATTGAAGTGCTGATCATGTTTATGGTTTGCTTTCTGTTCTAAAAAGAAACACATAAATTTGATGAGAGAATGACCCACTCTTCTTTTTTGAAGCACTTTCTAATTTTCTTTTCCAGATGTTTTTCAGAGTCAATGGATGCCAACACAGATGTTAAGCGCACAATTTTCTCTCTGTCTTTCTAAAAGCAAGCCATACTATTTATTCTGTTCTAACCTCTGTAATCTTTCAAAGGAGCATCCTTCTACCTTCAGCTGGAACATACAATGCACACAAATACATACCACACACATATACATATTGTTTTCCTGATATTTAATCCAGTCACCAAGGCTCCACAATTAGTGCAGCATTAAGTAATCTTGATTCTGATATTGAGCATCAGCTCCTCCTGCTGTGCATGGCTGTAATAACAAAACCTTCAGTCTTGATCTTATATTTCTGATGCTATTATCATTATTGTTACTATACCATATTTATATCTTCCATTCTTCTGTCAATATACAAATACAGATTATTTTCCCATTTTATTCCCTGCAGTATATAATGTGGTTGAAGGTGAAGATCCAGTGGGCCATGATTTGTTTTTGAGCCATGCTGGCTAAAGTTTTTAAGAAGTCATGTGGCTTCAAGGTTACATAATTAGGTAAACAAGATACGAGATATGGAATACTATTGCATGGAGATTACACCCTATATTTACTCTTGGATGTTTCTCTACTCATTAGTTGTAAACAATCCAACCTTTTCTTTTTCTTTGGAAAACAAAGTCCCAAGGTCCTTTGGTATTGGATCAAGCGATTACTCTATGCCCATCCTAGAATAATTCTTTCCTTTCTTAATTTCAAGTTTTTATTTGTTCCTTTTACTAACTGCTTTTCTGCTCTTAGTCTGTGGAGGATCACAGTATTTAAAAGTAAATAAATAAAAAATAAGCAGAGACAAAATTAAACCACACATTTAAAATTTTCAAAGGAATTTCATTCTCTAGGTTTGTCTTTAAAATTGAGAAGATAGGAACAAAGATGACAGCTTTCAGTCAATTGTTGTAATGATCTATAAAGCTTTTGAAAAGTCAGCTCATCACTCCACCAAAATGTTCCTCATTTTGAAATTGGTTTAGAAATATATATGTCACTGATGACAGAATCTTACAATAATTTTGGCTACATATCTGATAAATTGTATGTCTTTTTGATGGCATCTATGACTTTCAAACAAAACCAGGGTCCAATTCTACTTTCTTCTTTTTCAGATCTTATAATAATGGGGAATATATGAGTAGCTCTCCTATATTCTCATTTTGTTGATGTTGTTCCCTGTATTAACTCAAAACCCACTGACTTGTTAGAAAATTCCAGTATGGAGTTAATTCTTCTCCAGCTATATGCAGTAGGTTGCACATTATAGTATCCAAAGACATGATCATGATGTGGAAACAGACTGTAATGTCTTAGGCGGTGAAAGTATTCAGTGATAGGGAGGAGAGAAGAGAGCGTTTTTATACATATATAAATTCTCATTGCCTACATGCCTGGTAAATAAATTGAATAGTTGAGCCCCAGGGTACTCTGTTTGGTACTATTCAGCAGCACTAAATTCACTTTGAAGAGAGAGAAAAAAAGCCCTTCTCTTTGTACTTCTTCCATCTTCCAACCCATATGATTCACGTTAGCATTTCCTTAAGGTAACATTAAATTGCAGAGCCTTAGAATGTATGCCAACAAAGGAGTACCTTCCCTACCTTCCCTGAAAGGCATTGAGATTTTTCGATCCAATCACAATCCAGCATCACAGCTGCCAAAGGAGACATATAAAATCATCTCCATGGCAACTTCAGTGAGTTCAAAGAATAGCTAAATGTGAAGGGGTGGGGGCAGGAGTCTCTGACTATGAAATAAACAAACTAATGCAGGGATATATTATAGGGGAAGGATTTATGGGTTCTGACATTCCTAAAATATCTTTATTTAATAATGAAAACTTCATTATCCAGTTCTGTTCTCAAGTGTTGCTATAGGTCTTATGCAATTCCCTTGGAAGATCTTTCATCTTGACAGAATTTCTAAATTACAGCATTAGTACTCAAAACAGGGAGAAGTTACATCCTATTTTACTTGTCCAGGGAAATGAGACACACACAGTACTGGGTTGGTTATTGAAATCTAATGACTCAGAATATTAAAAATGGAATATAAAATTATGGATGTGCTGGGGGATAAATTAAGCAATATACCTTGAATGTTTACTATAGTCTTTCTCTCTCTCTCTCTCTCTCTTTCCCTCTCCCCACTCCCTCCCTCCCTCCCCCCCATATATCCATATCCATATCCAATATCCTTATTGTCTAAGGCTATTATGTTTCTTATCATTAACAAATTAAAACATAGAGCCTTTTCAAATTGAAGTATCTGAATGAATTATTTTTGAAAAAGTAAGGCAGCAAGTATAGCTGGATCCTTTTGCAGTTATAGATGATGCTTACCAGAAACCTTTTTAAAGATTCATACCTGTGTAGAACTACAGTGTTTTCTATAAGTAAGACATCAACTCTACTCATGGAAAGAATTATACATTTTTCCATGGCAGAGTAACTATAACTTTTCTGACAGATGCTTGGAAGTCCAAAATGAATGACCTAGTTAGTATACACCAATTTTAAGAGTTCAGTAAAATTATAATAAAGCCAATGTTTGTTTTTGCTAAAAATCAAAATTTCTGTAATATTGCTATTATGTTGAATTTCATATATTCTCTGTGTTATTGAAGAACACTACTATTTTCTCTTAGTTCAGTAGCAATTTGAAGGACATGCATTACTGATTTCACTTCTGCTAATTTCAGAAAAGCAAAATTCTTTGCCCAAGTTCAAAGTGGTTTTAGGTCCTGTAGGAATAGCAACAATAACAAGTGCAACCCTAAGTTTTTTTAATGTAAGCATTTTAGACTACTAGAGGTGGGGAATTGCTAGTGATTCTCTTACTTGACCAGAAGGTAATGTGTGTGTGTGTGTGAGCAAGAATTCCTTCCAATGTGAACACACAAACAAACAAACACACAGGGACAAATATATAAAAAATTAGTTTTGTTACTACAGCTGAAGCAGAAAAAAATGGCTCTGTAATAGTGCTGTGAGTATGGAAACACAATTGTCCAGACTGTTTCTACACCAGTTCAGAATTTTCATGTAGAAGTGACATTCCACATGACTATTTTCACACGTAATATTGAACAAAATCCAACATGGATATATATATATATATACACGTAATATTGAACAAAATCCAACATGGATATATATATATGTGTGTATATGCTGGCCAATATAACCAAGCAGATCTGGATGGGTAATACCTGTTTTATAGTCCAGATCTGCTTTGGAAAGTGAGATGAGTGGCATATACATGTAATATATAAACATATACTTGGTTATATTGGCCAGCAGTCCTGGTGGCATCTCATTATCATCTTCACCTTTTCTTGGTACTCTTCAGTTGCAGTTGCTAAATGTTATTCTATGGGGTTCAAATGATGAACTTTTGAACTTTATATCATTATATGAAATTAATAAGCTTTAGAAATTATCCAGGTTCTGGGGTTCAGTGAATGCAGGAATGAATATCTAGAAATTCTCAGAATATTCATGCAATCTATGTTCACTTAAATTCTCAAAACAGAGAGATGCAGATATCATATTATGTCATGCCTCTTTTACCTCACCCTCTTGGAGTGAGGAAAATCACTCTAATATTACCAAGATATATTCCATGTGATGTTTTTCATGTACATTAACCAATTTAAAAAAAGGTAAATGAAGATTTTATCCTGCTACCATACATCCAGTTGACCAATAGCAGGTATAAAAACTATAGCTATAAAATATCCTCCTGTTCTAGATTGTGTTTGTTAGAGCTTAGAATGTGTTGAGTTTACTAAAACTATATGGAGATGAAAGTTTGAAATATGATGGCAGCTATTATAAATTCCACCTGGGACCCGGTCATAACCAGGGGTGGGATTCTACCAGTTCGCACCTATTCGCTAGAACCGGTTGTTAACATTCTAAGCAGTTCGGAGAACTGGTTGTTAGAAGAAATTACTGGCCTAATCCTGTACAGAAGGCAGGAAGGAAACATTCTGGTGTTCCTTACAGAAATTGCCTCTCCGTTAACCCATATAACATTCTTGTCAGGACTAAACTTCCTGTCTCAGGAACGTCTCTGGAGTTTTTTTCCCCTCCTTTGCTGATACTTTGCTTGTGTGGACTGACCATTGAAAAAAGTGACTTATGACCATTTTTCATACTTACAACTGTTGCAGCATCCCCACAGTCGTGAGAGGCCAGGCCAGGAGAGGCATGTCTCGATGTGAGTGATGTTGAGTTGGCCACTCCCAGCCAGTAACATGATCACCAAGCCATGTCCACCTGGTCACATGACCACCAAGCCATGCCCACCAACTAAGCCATGCCTATAGAACCGGTTGATAAAAAATTTGAATCCCTGGTCATAACAATCTCATAATTACAGGACATGAAGTTCTTAACCCTATCTAGTGTGATTCAATGGGCAGATTAGGGGAAAAACAGTCTCTCAGATAACCTGATCTGGAATTATCAAGATGCATACGGCCTTAAAGGTGACAATAGGATCTCAAGCCACATCCTGAAGCTAATGAGTAACAAAAACTGCTCTGGAAATAACAGTACCATCCAAGGATGTCAAACTATACCTGTTATTACCCAGGTGGCCACATTGTATTATTATCATAAGATCTTTAAATATTTTTGATAATAGGGATTTCAGAAAATGATGAAGATCAACAAAGGAATAAATCTGTTATTTTAATTAGAAGTTAATATTTTGTAGGGTCCCCTGTGTATGAAGGAGGGGTTGGACTAGATGACTTACAAGGTCCCTTCCAACTCTGTTAAACTGTTATGTTCTATCTATTCTATGCCTGGGTCTGTTTCATAGTTTATTTCAGGAAAACCCAGCTAGCTCTGAGACAGAAGATAATTTAATAAAGGAGGTTAATTAGTTCCATCTCATTAGAAGGAAGGGATGACATTATCCTACAGCTGGAAAAAATACTTCACCTATTGGTGTGTGACAATTGGAATTTTAAACAATTTATTTTAGCTATACTATTCCTTGTACTGAGTTTATTTCTAGTAATTATTCTTCTAGTCAATTGAAAACATTCTTAACTGTAGCCAAGGCTCTTAAAAGGGCTAGGCCTGAAACTAATTTCCATTTATAGGTGAGGAACAATTAAAAAGACATGCTTGGAAGTTGTGTGGTTCTTGGAACCTGACAGCTTTCTATTCTATTCTGTTCTATTCTGTTCTGCTCTACTCTATTGCATTTGCTACTCCAGAAGATAAAATGTTCTCAAATGTCTGAGAAAATGGCAGAAATATCAGAACATATATTACTGTATTGATACATTAATATTACAGCCAATTCTGCTGGATGTGACCAAGGACCCAGTTAATTCAGTGTTCTGCTTTCCATAATAGTCAACCAGATGCATATAAAAAGCAGGATATGAGAATTATTGCTGCTTTCTACAGCAGGATCATAATAAAATTAGCTTTTATTCTTGCATTCTAACCGCTGCGCCACCACACTCTTTTTTTTTTTACAATTTACAATCCTTCTTTATAATTAATTACCTTTATTGTATATATATATAGTAATGTGGTCAAGGCATGAAATGGTTGACCATCTTTTTTCTATTAATGTAGGCTGCATTATTTGAAAAGGGGCAACCTAAATTAAAATGAATTTGGTTATATCTACACAGAGGCAATTGCATTATTATCCTTGCATCAAAATCTGTATAATTCACAAGATCTTTCATTTTAGTCATGATGTCATTCACTATTAACATGGCTTTTCCAGACCAAAAACTTGGAAATGAGCTAAGCTAGATGACCACTTCTCAAAGGATTACTATAATTAAATAGAATGTGCATTTCTTTTTAGACATGGTTTTTGGCTGATGATGCCATTGTGTAATATGTGAAATGCCTGATAATCTTTCTCCTAGCATTGAATATAGGAAATAAATATTTTAATTAGTTCTTTTATATTTTAATAGAGTTTGTGCCCCTATTATGACTTTTGTCAGTACAGGGTAGGCTCTGATAAATTACTATTTGCAATTACTGTGTCTGACTAAAGATGTCTTGAGTTATAGTAATTGTCTAATTCCAGGAGAAGCAAAGAAAAAAAAAGCATAAAGGAAATTCTGTAATCCAGGGTGTTATTCATTTATAACCTAGGGCAATTGTCCCATATCTCATGTAGGAAGGGAACATTGCTCAAAATACAGTTGTAATTGTAGTGATCACATGGATCAATATTTATTGTTCCTGGTAGTAAACATTATATAATTAAATATAGACCAAGGAGTTCTTTTGGATTTCCCCATTTCCTGAACCGTTGATGCCTTCATAATTTAGAAACTTATAATGTTCTCTTTGTCTGAATATATATAATTATTGTTTTTCTGTCACATGATGTTAGTTTTGTGTTGCTTGTGCAGCAACATGCTGTTTTATCCTGTGAAAAATAAAATGGCACCTAATAAATATAGAAATGGCTTATGGTGATTATTTACTGGGGTTTTCTAGAGATAATTCTGTGCTGCAAGCAACCTATCTCTGTGAAAATACCTTGAGTATGATCTAGTATCCTGAAAACCCAGTGTGAGTTTCTATTGATTTTCTTGCAGATAGAAATTTTATACCATTGTTTAAAGTTGCTCTGCATATTAAGATGGGATCCTGGAAATAGCTTAATGGAATTAACCAATGAAAAATGTATTCCCAGGAAATCTGAGGATGTATTTTTAAGGGTATTACTATTATGTCACATAAAATGTCCATAAAAGATCAAGGAAAATTAACAAAATGCAGTAAAGAAAGAACAAAGAAGAAGGAATAGCCTTAGCTCGGTACTTTTAACAGAACTGTTTATGGGACCTCTATAATAAACCTAAAGTGCAATAAAGAGAATATTACTATTTCTGGCATCTGGCTGATCAATGGTTTGTGAAGAGATAGGGGTTATAAAGTGCCTCACCAGCATTAATTTTATGAAATATGTTTATAGTATTAGATCATTTTACAATAATTTTAACTGAACTGCTCTAAATGAATAATAGTTCTGTGCCCACTGAGTTTCAGCAAATGAACTAAAGGCCCTGGGAATGCAGTCGCATATTGATATTAGATATACAAAATGAAACTAATCTCACTCATTGTGTATTGCGGGCTGAATAATGTGCATATTAGTTCATGGATGTTTTCATTTGCTGCATATGTCTTGATGATATGGTGGGACCATTTGTAAGGATAAATGTTTGAACAGAGTTTAGCAACAGTTTTTAGTTTAAAGAAGAAGCCAAAAAGAAAAAAAGAAAGCTAGCTTGCTACTGACCATGGGATTTCTGAAATGAGATATTAAAAAGAAAGAGTGGAAGTGACTGAAACAATAGCAGTTACAGAAGCGGTTTCCCAAATCTGTTATTAAAGTAATCGTCTAATAGCATGTTGTCAGATTTATCCTACAGTACAGAATGAAAAAAATCATTTAAAAAGCTTTTAAAACTATCAAATAGCTGCACTCTGGAGACCCATGTAATTTAATATTACAATAGAAAATAACAATAGCCATGCTAGTTATGAGGAGGAAAATCCTAAATCTTTAATTAGTCAGTCTATCATACGTTTGATTATGATAAAACCCCTTTCTCTCTCTTCCCCTTTCCCTCCTTCCCCCCTCTCCCCCTCTCTTTCCACTCAACACATGCGCACACAAATACCACCACCACTGCCCCAAAAGCTTAATTCAAATATTTTGGTGATAGTGTGGAGGCCAATGAAAGAATATTCAAGTTCTGCCCATCTCCGTTTGCCACACATGATTTCTCTAATCAATTTAGAGCTCAGATTTTACCATTTGGGCATCTTCAGTAGAAATAAATTTTCCCTGTGGTGGAAGTTCATCTTCAATCTGAGGATAGCACCAGGAGATACTGGTATGTTTATGTTCTCTTGCCTCCCCCTATTTCTTGCCATGACATAGAATTTTTAATGATATTAGAAACACTTCTAGTCTACTCTGCCCGCATATTTCCTACTGAGTTTAATGGAATGTGATTCAAGCTAAGTAAGCATGGGATACTAAATTAACTCAATATAGATGTCTGGACTGGAAGCATTACTGTTCCATATGCAGACCATTTACAAATTCCCCATTTATTTGTAACGTAAATTGAATAAAGGATGCAATGTACAACCTTTTGTTGCTGGAGTAAAGATGGGTTAGAAATCTAAGAAAAGAACTAAATAGATTGTGCCACTCTTTTATGGTTTCCTCACAATTGTAGATTAATTTAATACTAATTCCAGATTTTGCATATAAAACAAAACCTTTAAATATTTCCTCAGTTCTAAAACCCAGATTAATGGGTTGTTATATCTAGTTTTCCCTAATTATTAAAAAAAAAGCTGCTATCAGGCATATGGATGTTAGTTTTTGAAATTGTCCTATTTATACTTAGCAGGTCATATTGAACAAGAGCTTGACTTCCTAATAAATATGTATTAGATGTTATGTGTGCACATGACTTTTCTTCGTTTTTTTTTTTTAAGGAACAATGCTATGTTTTCTGAGCCTCAGTTCCTATTACTTTTAAAACTATCTCCATCATGTAGAAATAAAGTATAAACTAACTGGAATTGACTACAGAAAACTCCCCAGTGACTTTTGGTTATGTTCCTTCACTAACGAATGGAGGAAAACTCTAAATCTTATAGATATATGTACACAAAACACCTCAGCAATAAAATTGGAGCCTGTCATGAAGCTGTTTGCTTCTGTCTTAGCGTTACATGGAATTTATCCTTGTCTCAGCATCTTTTCTTTTTTCCCTGTCTTATGCTTGCCCCACAATTATGCTCCCCCCCCTTAATTCAGTTAATAGTTTGTCTTTATTGTCTTCCTGTTTTCATTTGCAGGTGACTCTTGACTGGCTTCAGGCCAAATTTGTCTAGATCCTTTTCTGCCTTTTCTTGTATTGTTGTACCCAAATCCTTGTGTGCTATTGTTGCTGTTTTCCTCTTGCTGGTGCCTAGAAAACAACAATAGAAACCCTGATATTTAGCCAGACATCTGACTGAAATCTCTTACCCAAAGTCTCCATGTTTCCATTCACGGACTGCTGTTTCATCTCTTCAGGCACTCTCTATTGTAGTGTAATTGTGATATCCAAATTTTGGCACATCCAATCACTGTAATTGCTTCTGCATCATCATATATAGACTGGCTTTTGCTTCTGTCTGATTGATGGATTAATATTCAAACAGTGGTTTTATGACTTTTGCAAATAACTGTTCAATGGTTTGGCTCTTTTCCTTTTTTGCACCTGCAAATGCATCAATAATTTTTCCTCAAAAATAATCACTACCATGCTTTCCAACACAATGTTAAATTAATAAATTGTCCCTAGAAACTGTTGTGACATTTAGTTGATCTGCATGTTTTATAATACATCCTGAATGTCCCTTTGTAACGTGGCTGAGCTTCATGCTGATTTAGAGCATTGTTATATTACCTTTCCCCATCTAATTCTGTCACCCTGTGATTTAAGGTTGTGTCACTAACAACCTTGTGTTAACTTACATACTATTCTCTCCCTCTCCCCTCTCTCCCTCCCTTTCCCTCTCTCCCTTCCTCCCTCTCTCCCTCCCTCTCCCTCCCTCTCCCCTTCTTTGTGTGTGTGTAAATACACATTTAGGTAGAAAATCTATAAGACCGACTTTACCACTAGATAGAATGAAGCCACGACCTTAGGCAGAAGATTGTAAGAGGAAGCAGAAAATTTGTGTCACTAAGCTTAAAGTGTTAATTTTCACACCTAGTCTCTACCTCTCTCTCCCAATATTAATACATGGATAAATGTATTAGGATCTATCCCAATCAGAAATCCTGGATGATCAAGGAAGTCCAGCGTTTCTTGCATGACAGGACCAAGGCCTTTAGGTCCGGTGATGGGGCAAGATACAGTGTTGCCAGAGCTAATATGTAGACAGGTATTCGGAAGATCAAGACTGATTATAAGAGGATAATTTTTATAGCAATAACATGAGGCAGGTGTGGTGAGGGATTCAACAAATTACCATCAACCGACCAATGTCATCCCTGCTGAAGGGGATGCTTCATTGGCAGAGGAACTGAATCATTTCTTTGCTTGCTTTGAAGTGAAGACATCAGAGACAGATAAAATACAACCACCAGCCAATTGTAGCCCCCACCTCATTGTAGGGGAACAGGAGGTGAGGAGTATTCTGAGGGCTGTGGACCCTAGAAAGGCTGCCAGTTCTGACGGTATCTCTGGCCGAGTGTTTAAAGACTGTGCTGATCAGTTGGCTGGAGTCTTTACCATGATCTTCTATCGGTCTTTATCCCAGTCCACTATTCCATCTTGTTTGAAGACTTTCACCATTGTTCCACTTCCAAAGAAGTTCCATATCAATAACCTCGACGATTACAGACCAGTGACACTCACTCCTATCATCATGAAGTGCTTTGAAAAATTGGTCTGCTGGCATATCATTTCTCGTCTTCTGCATACATTTGATAAACACCAGTTTGCATACAGAAAAAATAGATCTACAGAGGACGCTATAACCATCACTGTTCACATGCTCTGACTCATCTAGAACGGGGTGGGGGGTATGTGAGGATGCTTTTTGTAAATTTTAGTTCTGCATTTAACACAATTCTTCCACATAGACTAGTGTCTAAACTTCTGGACCTTGGTCTTTCCTATTCAATCTCCCTTTGGATTATGGATTTCCTGTTTGGCTGCTCACAGAGGGTCAGATTAGATAATGATACCTCTTCAGCCCTTATTCTTAACACTGGTACACCACAGGGTTGTGTATTGAGTCCTTTATACACCTTATATGCATGACTGCATTCCCACTCACGCTACTAATACTATTACTAAATTTGCAGATGATACAACGGTGGTGGACTCATCTCCAGGGGGGATGAGTCTGCCTACCGAGATGAGGTGGACTGGTTGCTTTCATGGTGTGGAACAATAACTTGGTCCAATAAGACCAAGGAACTTATAGTGAACTATAGAAGGAACAGATCAGACATCCAGCCCTTGCTTATCAATGGAGACCGAATAGAGCAAGTGGCCAGTTTTAAGTTTCTGGGTGTTACCATAAAAAAGGACCTGACCTGGGATGGACTGGTCAAAAGGGCCCAGCAGAGATTATACCACCTGAGACTTCTCAGAAAACAACAACTGAATGAAAAACTGCCGGGGACCTTCTACCACTGCACCAAAAAGAATATCTTAACTTACTGCACCTCTGTATGGTTTTCCAATTGCATAATGGCAGATAGGAAAGTACTCCAGAGGGTTAATGTCATTTCCCAGAAGATCACTGGTTGCCATCTCCCCTCTTTGGAAGAGCTTTATAGCTCCCGCTGCCTTAAGAAAGTTCAAAACATTCTGAAAGATCCATCTCATCCAGGGAACCCTTTTTTTGAACTATTACCATCTGGCAGATGGTACAGAATAATAAAAACAAGCACAAATAGGCTGAAAAACAGCTTCTACGCCAGGGCAGGAGCTCTTTTGAATTCTACTGTTAGGTGCAGTGTTGGTGTGGTGTTGGGGGTTTTCAGTTCAATGTGTGGAGAGTGAAGGATGTGTTTGTGTTTATTTTCATGGTCATGATATGCACTGAAGTTAGTGTTTGATTACTTTGTACGAGGTGTAATGACAATAAAGTAAATTAAGCTAAACTCCCCCGCTCTCTCCCTCTCACTCCCCCCGTGTGTGTAAATACACATTTTGGTAGAAAAGCTATAGGACTGACTTTACCACCAGATAAAATGAGGCCATGACCTTAGGCAGAAGATTGTAAGAGGAAGCAGAAAAGTTGGAAGATGAGAGTAGTATATGCCAAAGCTTATGTACCTGGACAAGATCAAGGAAACAAGAACCAGAAAAATTTTGGTAAGATATCTTTAATGCTAGTTTGGAATTTATACTTCTCTTTCAAAATCTACACTGCCAATCTGTCAAGTTTTCAGTTTGCTGCTTGATTCCCCTTGACTAACTATATTAATTTAATTCTAATTTTAAAGAGCAACCCATATCACATATATGACATTTCTTTTCCTCGTGTAGATTCATTTGATAAATATAACAGTTTCAAAGTCTTACATGTTTATTTTATATACAGAAAAATATAGAACATAATCCAGCTAATATACAATAAAATGACTCAGTATGCCTACCCTTAAGCATTAGACTATACATTAATTCTAAACATACTATTATAAAACTAGAAAAGCTATAGAGAAAGACAAATTAGCATTTATAAAGTGAAAAGGAAACTTGAGAAATATTTTAGGGGAGCACTCAGAGCAAGGGAACTAGAAAATGAAAATGGGAAGAACAGGAATAAAATTAATATTATTTCATATATCCAATATGTTGTCAGACTCTGGATTGATTAATGCATAAATTTCCTCATGAGTTTATCAGTAGTGTAATCACAGATTCAGAATATCTCTTCAATTTGTTTAACACAGGATGTGCACCTCTGCTTAATTCACTCAAGTGTAATGTGAATCTTACAATATAATATTTTGTTCCTGGCACTGCCATTAGCTTACTAACCACATAATTTCTTTGTTTACAATAAAATGTAAATGTGTTAGATAGCTTTTCAGACTGCAAAATACATTCTTGCTTTGCAAATAATTGACTTTATCAGCCTTTTTTCGTATTACTTCCTGTAGAAATCAAATAACAATGTCACTGGGAAGAGAAATTTAGGTGCAGGTCTTTTACTCATTGGAGTAAAATCAAAGGCGAAAGGCCACTAGATGATAAATTGCAACCATAAGCAAACTGTTTCTGTTAAGTTTGAGCAATGAGAGGCTGAACCAGAGCATGAGTGCAACAGTACTTTATTTTACAAATAAAGGGCTGACCGTGCTTGCCAAGCCTGGAACTGGCTCGCAGCAATCAGCAGCCAGTTGGACCCCGCAGCCTGCTTTTATAGCTGGCTGCTGGGGAGAACTGACCAATGGGAATGGGGGAATAACGCCCACACAAGTGAGTGGACCTGAGTGAGAACTCCTTGAGTCCTCAGGACATAACACCCTTCCCCCAGATGCGAACACGCATAGTCCTTGAGGTAGATGGGGGTTTGTGTTGCGCCCGGAGCGGCGCAACTCGGGAACATTGTCTGACTGTTCGGTATCAGTCTGTGACGGTTGAGCTGGCATAGTGTCGCCAACACTCTCTCTGGACTGGCATCCTCGGAAACCACCGGGTTGGTTTCTGGAGTCAAACTCTCGTGGGTTGGATCCGGTTGATCAACTCTCTGGGCGCTGTTGTCCGAGTTTGGGCTGACTGGAATGACCGCTGGCGCAGACTGGTCACTGGGTGCGGTGTGGCTGGGTGGCGGATGGGACGGTTCCCCTTCGACTGGAGACTCTGGATTCTTGTTTGCGAGGTTGCTGAGGCGCCTTCTGAGTTGGTCTATGTGTCTCCTCCAGACGCGACCATCCTCCAGCCTGACTCTATATGATCTCGGCCCGGTGACGGCGATGACCTCGCCCGGAATCCAGAGTGGGTCCCCAGCGAAATTCCTTGCGAATATCGGCTCCTGTAACATAAAATGTCTAACCCCCGAAGTGGAAGCGAGGGGAGAGTCAGGGCAGTATTGTGGGTGCAGTCTATCTAATACAGTCCTCAGGCGCCGGCCCATCAGAAGTTCCGCTGGGGACTTATTGGTGACTGCACAGGGGGTTGAGTGCTGGCTCATCAGGAACCGTGAGAGTTTGTGGTGCCAGTCATCTCTGCCAAACCTAGCGAGGGCCTCTTTGGTGGTCCTGACGGCCCTTTCAGCCAACCCATTACTCGCAGGGTGAAATGGGGCTGTGAAAATGTGGCGAATGCCTAGGTTGGCTGCAAAACGGCTGAATTCTACTGATGCGAACTGTGGGCCATTATCGGAGACCAAGGAGTCGGGTAGTCCATGGGTAACGAACAGGCGCGTTAACGCGTTGGTGATTGCTAGTGTGGTGGTCGTGGATAGCTGCGCCACGTCTATCCACTTGGAATAAGCGTCCACGACCACTAGGAACATCTTTCCATGCACGGGCCGGCCAGATCGATATGGATTCTAGACCAAGGGCGCTGGCGCTCTCCCATCTGGTAGGGGTGGCGATGGGGGAGCAGGACGGGATTCCTGGCAAATGCTGCAGGAACTTACCCAATTGGCAATGTCCTCGTCTAGACCCGGCCACCACACGAGCTGCGTGCCAATGCCTTCATTCTCACAATGCCAGGGTGTCCCTCGTGCAACGCTTCCAGGACTCGGGCACGCAGCGAGGTCGGGATGACCACTCGAGTGCCCCACAGTAGACAACCCTGCAAACTGGACAGCTCCTGCATGCGAGTCTTAAAGGGTGCGAATTTGTTATCAACATTGCCTCCCGGCCACCCCCTCCTCACCCAGTCGAGCACCTGGGCGAGCGTTTGGTCTGCCTTGGTTTTGGCGGCATGTCAAGGGCGGTGATGGGCAGGTCCAACTGGGTGATTTCAAAAATGGCATTGACAGGAGCTGGGTCTTCAGCCGGAGCGGGTAAGGGGCAGCGACTGAGTGCGCCAGCGTGGGATAGAGTTTTGCCCGGGCGGTGGATAAGTTTGTATGAGTAGGCCGCTAGGAAAGCGTCCACCTTGTCATCCGAGGGGAGAGGACTTGAGGTGTCTGTTTGTCGCCGGCCAGTAGGCCCAGGAGGGGCTTATGGTCGGTGACCAGTTCAAGAAGTGGCCAAAAGGAATTTGTGAAACTTTTTCACGGCTGCAACAGCTGCTAGGGCTTCCTTGTCTATTTGGCTGTATTTCGCTCCGTGGCCGAGAGCGTCCTGGAGAAAAAGGCGATGGGGCCTCGGCGCCATTGGCAGTCGGTGACTAAGGACCGCCCCAATTCCAAAAGGGGATGCGTCTGCTGCCAGTACTAAAGGAAGGTTGGGGTCGAATTGGATGAGCACTGCTTCTGACGTAAGTAGTGATTTGACGGCGTTAAACGCCTGGTCTTCTTTGTGCCCCCAGTGCCACGGTGACTTTTTGTCTAGTAATCTGTGTAGGGGTTTGGCTACTGAGGCTTTATGGGGCAAAAAGGATGCAAAGTTTAGGAGCCCCAAGAAAGCTTGTAGCTCCGCTTTGGAGGTCGGTGTGGAGCTTCGTGGATTGCCCTGACCTTGGACTCCAGGGGGTGAATGCCAGAGGCGTCAATTTTATAACCCAGAAAGTCCACCTGTCTAGTGGCAATGGCGCATTTTTCTTTTTTAACTTGAGGCCATGCTGTCTGAACCTCTCTAACACTGCTCGTACTCTCTGGAAGAGTTGGGGTCTGTCCCTGGCCGAGACCAAGATGTCGCCGAAGTAGGGTACTACACCAGGAGGCCCTGTAAAATCCGCCCATGAGGGATTGAAAAATACCCGGGCAACACTTACGCCAAATTGGAGACGCTTGCATCGGAAGGCACCCCTGTGAGTGACGATGGTCTGAAGTTCCGCTGTTTGGTTATCAACAGGGAACTGTTGATATGCTTGAGACATGTCCAATTTAGCAAAAATACTGCCCGGTTCGAATGTGTGCAATAAGTGCTGAATGACGGGCACGGGTAGGCGCTAACTTGTAAATATTTATTGATTGTTGTCTTGTAGTCCGAGCAAATTCTCAGGCTACCATCTTTTTGAGGGTGTGACAATGGGCGCCTCCACTTGGCGAAATCTGTTGGCTCAATGACCCCTTGTTTTAGTAGTTTATCCAATTCAGTGTCTAGTTTTGGTCGAATAGCAAATGGAACTCTACGTGGTTTTAATCTGATTGGGACTGCCTGGGGTCAACGGTGAACGAGATGGGGTTCCATTATAACACCCCAGCTCCTCGCTGAACACATCTGCGTAGTCAGCGAATAAGGAGTCAGTGTCTGAGGTTGAGACAGCATGGACTCCTGTTAACCCTAGGCCGAGGTGGGGAAACCAATCGAGCCCCAATAAGGTGGGTAGATTGCCGTTAACTACCACTAGAGGTAGGTGGCCTTTAAAAGCTCTAAAACTGACAAAGAACTTGCCTCTGCCGATCACGGGAATGGCCTTCCCTGGTAGTCCTTCAGACCGAACTGGCATCTCTGAAGCCGGGTAGTAGATAGGCTGGGGTGGAGTCTCTTGAGGGTGTTCCATGAGATTATTGAGAGCGCTGACCCTGTGTCAACCTCCATGTGGCACGGTTTACCTTCTAGGGAAACGGAGAGAGAAATTTTACTAACAGAGTGGCAAGTACGCCTGGCAAGGCGGTGCGTGCGACAGTTTAATACTTGCCTCTGTGGTCCTGAGTGCGAGGACGGGGTCTTTGTGCAGCGCTTTGGGGGCTTGGCAGACTCTCGCAATGTGCCCCTCTTATGGCAGTTGTTGCAAACGGCTCCTTTAAACTTGCAGGTGGCCTTTGATGTGATCCCCACAGGCTAGGCACAGGGTGATGTGCTTGGGTGGACCGGTGTATTCTTGTTTGGCCCCTACCTGCGACCGTCTGTCATTGGTGAGGCGATGGACATCGTTCTCATCGTTGTGGCCTTCCTCCGCTTCCACCTCTTCGGAATGGACTGGGAACGCTGCTCAGCTTGGCGCTGGGCCCTGAATTTCGGTGGCTGAGTTTGTTGCTAGCTCGGCTGCTAGGGCCTCTCACGCTTGCGCGAGGTTGAGGTCTTTTTAGCTAGCAGTCGCCTGTAGGTTGAGATCCTTGACCCCACAAACCAATTGATCGAGGAGCATGTCCTCCAGGTATGTTCCAAACCCGCAGTGCAGGGCTGCTGTTCTGAGGGAGGCCATATATTGGTTGATGGTCTCTTACTTGATTGTTTCCTCATTCGGAACGTGAACCTCCTGGTGATTTGTGAAAGCCTGGGAGCGTAGTGGTTTGTGAGGATCTCAAGCAACTCGGACCACAGAATGTTTTTTAATTCTCTCGGCGCCACGAGTGCTGCAGCGGTATCAGTAAACGGTGGCTCCGCAGTAGATTAGGAAATAGGATTTTTCCGATGCTCTCCCGCATCCGACAGGCCGACCGCATCGATGTAATGATTGAAACGGTTCTTATACGATTCCCACTTCTCTTCGTCTGGTTTAAACACCGGGAATACTGGATTGGAACTCATGGTGCTGGAACGGCTGGGCTACCTGGAGAAATCTCTCTGGGACTACGAACGCCGTGAGTTACTAGTGATATCAGCTCTGGAGAGGTTTTTTGCTACCCTCTCTTTCTCTCTCTCTGGGTTACCATGTTGGCTGCTAGCCGTGGAGGTGTCTTGATTCGCGCCAAAAAAGTGGGCGTTAGTGACTCTCTACAGCGCTGTGCTGTGATTTACTGGCTCGAAATTCAAATGACACCCGCTTGAATTTCGCGCCAAATGCAGAGCGGCTGCGGCTCGCAGCGCTTCACTTTCCCCGTAGCGAGGCTAACAAGCGGCTACAGACGCTTCTAACTATTTGACTCAGACCGCTTTCTCTGGCTGCGGATCTGCGTTTGCTCTTTTTGATCGCTCGTTTCGCTAGCTGACCGCTCTCTCTGGCTGCGGATCAGCGTTTCTTGTTGCCAGCCGATCGCTCTCTCTGGGCTGTAGATCGGGTGGCTAGTGACTCAGCGGTTGCAAGGTGCTTCTGGTAGCCATCCCATCCTCGTCGCCAGTGTTAAGTTTGAGCAATGAGAGGCTGAACCAGAGCATGAGTGCAACAGTACTTTATTTTACAAATAAAGGGCTGACCGTGCTTGCCAAGCCTGGAACTGGCTCGCAGCAATCAGCAGCCAGTTGGACCCCGCAGCCTGCTTTTATAGCTGGCTGCTGGGGAGAACTGACCAATGGGAATGGGGGAATAACGCCCACACAAAGTGAGTGGACCTGAGTGAGAACTCCTTGAGTCCTCAGGACATAACAGTTTCTGTTCTACTTTTAAAAATGTCTCTAAAAATAAACTCAAAATTTAGCCATTTTTCTGCTGAGATTTGGTGCCATAATCTCTCTCCTTGTCCTTGTCCTCCCCACCCCATCTGTCTCTCTCCCCTGCCTCTCCCCCCGCCCCCACACACACACTGTCACCCACCTTATATTGAACTTTGGTGGCTCTCAAATCCTGGGGTGCAGAAAATTGTATGCTGTTCAGAATTTTGCAGCATTGATTCAGCGCCAGAAAAATAAACACAGATGGCTGATGCTTCATTTAACATCTTTATAAACATAATAAGTAGATTTTACAAACCAGTTATAGATTGCAAGTCACTTTAGTAGCAACTCAGTAGCTCAGAAACAGACATCAGTTTCATTTTAGTTCAGCAGGCAAGCATTATACACAGCAGAGGAGAGAAGCAGTTTCATTTTCAATAGACAGATTCAGACCTTAACATAGCTTCAGAGCTTAATATAGAGCCACGGCTAGGCTACTTCTAGTTTCAGTTTCCAAAACAGTCCTCATTGGTTGATTTAGTTGCTATGCCTATTCATTGGCTGACCTTGTTACCATGCTCTATTCCAGTTCATGAATATACTCTGATATATGCAAACCAAAATTTGGCAAATTTAATCAACATTCACTTATATTTCCATGTTTTGCAGAATAGTAGAAACCTTCATTATTCTAAATTGAAACACATTTTATCTGGATTCCAATTTAAAAGAATCCTCCCACTTTTCTATTTTACTACATTAATTGTTTCTTAGAAAAATATTGATCATTGATAATGTAGCCAGAATATGATATTTCAGCATTGTGACTGGCCATGCCTTTTATAGTTATCTTACACTCTCATTTCTATTACAGCTTTGATTAATATTATCCTGTTCTTTAATATAGACTCCATGCCGAAAAGCTACTTTTGTTTTTCAGCTGACATGCAAAAATTCAATGAAATTACGCAGGTAGGAAGCAAAATGATTGCAAGGGGAGAGAGGATAAGTATTCAACGTGACATTAAATATTAATGCTAATGGGGAAACTGAATGGTTGTGATTTATCTTTGTATTGGAATACATTATTATATTTCAAAGCTCAATATTTAAAAATAATCTTCTTGTTTAATTTGAAAATATATGTCTCTGTAATATTGCCTACTATGCAAAATAAAACTCATTGTGTGCCTATAGGCATTTCTATTTCTTTTCTGTATTGGTAATAGAAAGACTGTGTACATATTTGCTTGAGGATGGCAATCTTTCATATGCAATAAACATAGAAATTATGAATTAACAGCCTGGTGATAAGATTACTAAGTATTGATTATTGTAGATGAATTGCAGTAAGCACTTGATGCTGACATTGTGTTGGTATTCCCAGAAACAAGTACCATGAAGTTACAACAAAGGAAAGTCATCTCAGTTACAATATAATTTGGAAATTAGTGGGCATTAGGTTTAGGAGAATATCTAGTATTTATTCATTCTAAAAATGTCCTAATGTTCCACTATTCTAAAATACTATGGGCATACCCCATAGTATACTTAGATATGTCAATGGACATCTTGTTAACCACTTCTTGTTTGTATAATGTTTTTTTTTTCTCTTCAGTCTTCATGTCTTGTAAGTAACAATGTTTGTAGATGATGTATCATGGGGAAAAGCTTCAGGAATAAATTTCCTCTCAAGTTCTGTCAGACTTGCAACATAGTCCAGAAGTTCATGCCCAAATGAACTAATCCTACTTTATTGTGAGATTATATTAACAGAATCTTGCAAGACTGAAAGTATTTGTTTTCCATTTACTTTTTAGCTTCCAGAAAACTAGAGAGGCTTCCTTCTGAAATCTTTCTACTGGTTCCCCTCCCCCATCTTTACTTTACTTTATTTTCATTGCACCTTGTACAATGAAATCAAACACCATCTTCAGTGCACATCATGACCATGACAATGAAAATAAACACAAAAACACATCCTTCACTCTTCACACATTGAACCGGAAACCCCCGACACCACACCAACACTACACTATACAGTAGAATTCTAAAGAGCTACTGTCCTGGGATAGAAGCTGTTTTTCAGCCTATTTGTCCTTGTTTTTATTATTCTGTACCATCTGCCAGATGGTAATAGTTCAAAAAAATGGTGCCCAGGATGAGATGGATCTTTCAGAATGTTTTGAACTTTCTTAAGGCAGCAGGAGCTATACAGCTTTTCCAAAGAGGGGAGAGGGCAACCAATGATCTTCTTGGCAATGACATTAACCCTCTGGAGTACTTTCTTATCTGCCACTGTGCAATTGGCAAACCATACAGAGGTGCAGTATGTTTAAATGCTTTCTATGGTGCAGCAGTAGAAGGTCACCAGCAGTTTCTCAGTCAGTTGTTTTCTAAGAAGCCTCAGGTAGTATAATCTCTGCTGGGCTCTTTTGACCAGGGTTGCAATGTGGGCAATCCAGGTCAGGTAACACCAAGAAACTTAAAACTGGGCCCTTTTTCCACTCGGTCTCCATCTAGCAAGGGCTAGATGTCTGATCTGTTCCTTCTATAATCTGCAGATAAAAATGTTCTTTTTGGATTGCTCCTAGCTGTCTCCAAAAGTCATTCTCACATACTATTACATTGTCTCATTTTGAAAAAGTTCAGAATATCCCAGAGGGAAGTCTTTTGAAATCATAGAAACAACCATAAGCGATGGATAAATACATGCTTCTGGTTCATTTGAGGGGATCTTCAAATAGTCATAGGAGCATGGATACAAAAGTGATCAGGGAAAACACATGGAACAACCATTACTGCAATTTATATTATTGATTTATTGTCACATTTATAAACCTCCCATCTCCCTCAAAGAGGGACTCTAGGTGGTGTACAATAAATCATGAGTGTATAAAACAGTGTATAAAAATTAGAACATTAAAGTATTAGGTCTATCTATCAAATAGTAAGAATATTTTCTCTGACAAGGATAATTTTTGCTGGAGATAATATGCTACTTTTCTCTCTCTTTCTTCCCACTTTTCTTTCTTTCCTATCTCCCACCCCCTTTTCTTCTATTCTTCCCATGTCCACCATCATCCATTGTTTCCAGTCAGCTGAAATGAAAGGAACAAATCACTCTACTCAAAACTCTATAAAATGTAGAGGGAGTTGAGCAATCGGGCAAGGGTGCATGAAATTAGGTTGAGGCCACAATGCCCTTACAGTAAACATCAACATGTTTCTAGTTTACTACAGAAAACACCATTCTAATTGGAAAGATTGAAGTATAATAATGATCAGGGGTAAAAGTGAACTTCTGAAGAATATCCATATTTGCCTTCATATTCATAGATTTTACAATCTGTGATTCTGTACATAATATGAGAAACTGCCCAGTAAGTTGTTACAAAGAAAAATATGAGTCCAGGCAGTAGATGCAAAGGAAGGGGATCCTTCAACTACTTTTGAATTATCTAGATCAATTCAAGCTTTGGTAGATAAGAGAACAAGACTTATAGTAAGAAAATAACATGAGGCACATTTGAATGAGACTCCTGTTAGAAGTAAATGAGGTTGTGGCAAAAAAAAAATGCTATTTCAACAAAACTTGACACTAGTGTTAATACAAGAAGGAACTAAAGCAAAGAGATCACTGCAGTCTGGGAGCTTTCAAATGCTTCATCAAAAGTGACTTCCACTATTGCAGCTCAGAAAGCCATGTTTTCAGCCTTCTGTTAATTTCCATATAAAAACCATCTAATGGGGAACTGCTAGAGAGATGATGGAGATCAATCTGCTCTAATGATACACTGGAGACGAGAGGGGGAAATGCAAACTTGGAGCAATTTCATGGCAGGTGCAATCTTAGAAAGAATAGCCATTTATTGGAGTTAATTTATTCCCTTGGCATACTTAAAATCCATATTTGTACTTTAAGGCTTTAAAATGTAGGCTGAATTAAAAACATAGCCAGATATTTTAAAGCATTTTAGCCACATCCAATGATATAACAACTCCCTAGTGATAAGACATCTTTTTTTTTAAAAAAAAAAATCTCACAGTACTAGCAGACAAAGCAAGATTATTTGTTCTCCCTTTTGGTTTCCTTCTATTTATTTATTTGCATCTAAAAGTTATTTGCAGAAAAATTGATTATGAGCATCAGGGGAAAGAGTAATGAAATAACAACAGCAAAGTTGTTAAGAGGAATGTAAATGATTTTGTTATAGATTAATTTGTATTTGTGTGCCTAAATCACAATGTACATACATTACACATATGTCCCAACATATGAGATACATTAAAACTCAAATGATGTTCCTTAGATTTGCAAGTCCCATATATAATAAATATTCCTTTAAATGTCCTATTTTTTGAAAAAAATAACAATACACCTAATTCCTAAATCCCACATTAACAAACTATTTTGAATAACATTCCTGAATCTTACTTTCTGGACTGCTCAGATAAGCAGCATAATAATATATGTTTCACTGAAAAAGGATGGGCCACTGGGTAATAATCACAATTCTCCTTTACATAAAGTCTGTGTGTGAATAATGTAGGTAAGGAGTCAAAATAATGTCTTCTTATTCATTTTATTTTTAAAGCAAAATACTGAAATTTTATCCCAACCCATTTTCTCAGACAAAGGTATCTTATTTATTAGACTTCTTACCCAATATTGTTCTCTGTCCTGGTATAGTTACTAATGTCTTGGAGAGTATTTATCTGTTTGTATTTCAGATTTATGTTTTATATGTCTATTCCATATATCAGTTGTTTATTCTATATCAGTATATAGGAATACCCAGGGCTAGTTTTTCATTTATTGTATTATCTGGGCTCCTGCTGTGGCCACTGGAAAATATCATGGGTCAACTTCAAAAGGAGAATTCAAGCTTCTCCCATGGATAACATCAATTGTAGCATAAGATAGAAGATCCAAGTACAATTTTCTATCCAACACAATATGAAATAATAGTAATAACAGTAATAATAGTAATAACAATGATAATGATAGTAATAGTAGTAATAGCAACAATAGTAATAATAATAATGATAATAATAATGACAACAACAACAACAATAATAATAACAACTAACAACAACACCAGGAAACATCAGATTCAAAGAAAAAGAACTCGAAAAAATCATGAAATATCATGACCTATGTGATTAAGGATGAAACATGTGACAGTGATAACCATTATCTTCAGGGCACTTGGTACCATGTCCAAGAGTTTTATAAAATACATGAAGAAACTGCAGCTTCCTGCAATAATACCAGTGGAATTGCAAAAAAAATGTGCTACTTGGAACATCGTACATTTTAAGAAGGCACTTGGTTGATACCTAGGATGCTGGTATCAATCCATATCAACCATTAGCACTAGTTAATGGTATTTGTGATGCATTTTTGAATGTCCAGTTGACTGAGTTTCATGTTTAATGAATAAAGTATATAGCAACAACAACAACAACAACAACAGGATGCTGTTGGTAACCCGTATCAACCATCAGTGCCAATCAATGATATTTGTGATACATTTTTAAATGTTCAGTTCACTGAGTTTCATGTTTAATGAATAAAAGAAATAATATAATTAATTTTGAAAGCTCTGGACTGTATGGGTTTGAAACGCGCAGAAGAGGCCTTGGATGCTGCAATTTAGTCCTGAGTAAGATGGGTAGGGGCATTCAGCTGCTGTAATATAATATATCAGTTATTGGTAATAGGATACCACACAGTTACACTTTTATCCATTGCTTCAACACTGGAAAAAGACTGGAAAACTCTGTTATGTATCATCTGATTCTGGTGATACTGCTTCATCAAATTTCCCTTACTAAAGGACACATATGTCTTGCCCTATGGACTTATATAATATTTCTTTCAAACACATTTCTCTTTCATAAAATCTTCTTACTGATATACTGTAAATAAATATATTAGGAATAAGGGCCAAGTCTGGAATATTCTTGCTTACATAAAGCACTTTCATTGCCTCCTGACCAACAACTTTCATTTCAGATTTATACTCAGATTTCACCATTTTTTCTTCTTTTGTGAAGAAAGATATAGTAGCAGATTGACTCTTTTTTTCCTAACCACTAAAGCAGGAAAGGAAAGGCTGTACTTTGTTGCTCTTGCTTGTACAATTCCGTTGCTACAATTGATGGGCCAACCTTCGTCATCATAGTCCTGGAAAAGGCTATTTAGCTCTTGGTTGCAACCCACTACTCTGTACAGAAATCCAAATTAAAGCATATCTGATAGATAGTTTTCTAGTCTCTGCTTGAACACAGGAAGGAAAGCCTACCCTCTCCCTTAGTAATAGTTCATTTGGCAATCTGTTTTTACTTTTAAAGATTTTTTTAAAGCTCAGTTGGAATCAGTTATTATATGATCTGTGGTCTGTGATGATAGATAACATATTTCAACTTTGTGTTATATCCTTTCAGGCACCTCAAGAGTGCTGTCAAATGCCAACATATTAATTGTTGGGACAGAACTATGTGATAGCAATTGCAGTTACAGTTGGTAAGTAAGCATATAATAAAAAATAGAAAAACAATTTGTGTAGTAATTCATTAAATCTACCTCCACACATTCATTATGAATAGGAGTTTTGTTTTGTTTTAAGCTGGCTAAAGCTTGTCATCTGAGAATTTATTTTGATGAACAAGGTTTATTCACTCTGTCTGATCATGTTCTACAAAAAGGACACTGGCAAAATTTGCAGATGATGCGGATATTCTTCTGGCTTCATAATATTTTCCCCAACTTGATAAAAAAATAAAATTGGACATCTTGTTAATCAGTTTGTTAGATTCATTCCAGTCAGATCTCATCTCTGTTCTCAGTTGTTTTGTACTTTACAGGTAAATCAATATTAATAGAAGGCAGTTTCATTTTGCAAGTTAAAGTGAATTTTTTAAAAATGTGATTATTGTGTAAAGAGCAAAATATCTACGCCAAATTTGCAATCAGTGTTACTTGTCACTGGAACAATCCCATTTTATATAGTGAATACATTCTACAAAATTTATTTCATATTTCCCAATGATAAGAATTATAGAATGACACCCAATTTTTCATAGCCAAATGAATTTGCCTGCTTTTAACTTAACACTTTATAAAAGTACTATAAACTTTATAAAAGTACTATAAAAGTACACATCCCTCCCTTTGCTCCAATTGAGAATACCTGTAATATTGGCAGAATAAAGAAATATTTGAAGAAGACACAGAATGAGAAAAATATTATTCTAGGTACATGAATTTTGTCCCCTATGTTGGATTCTATATATTTAAGACAATATATAGTTATTTTAGAAGGTTTAACGATTATGCTACAATTAAACCCTGCCATAGTGCAGGAACAACACTAGGAAGGAGAAGAATAATTATGTTACAATTAAAATGCTTTTTCTCTTTCAATAAATGTGCTGTTGGTAAAGAATACAACTAGAACTGAAGGACAAAATGCTGCATTTTAGAATGCTCTTATTATTTTTTGAATTCACCAAGCTAGCAGAACATCCTTTTCTCTTTCCAGAATCCTGGTATTTCATCACATTCCCTACTTGTGCCATTACCTGTTTGCCATCACTCAACATTATATGTCCATAATTTACTTCTCAACTTCACAGCCTGAGATTCCCCTTCCCAATAAGGATATTATTTGTCTTCTACAAGCCTGGAATTTACAAATATCATATTATACATATGATATTCACACATATACATGGGCATATATCAAGGAGAGGGTTTTTTTTTCAAGAAAAAAGATTAAGCATCTGTACATTTTCTTTTTCAAAACAAATCATTGATTCAAATATGCTTTATAATTAAATATTGCATTCTCACAATTCTGAAATCCATTCTAAATATTTGAACATTGTGTAAAAATAATCCCTCAAGTATTAAACAAAAACAAACAAATAATTTGTCCAGGAGTCACAAAAGGCTGTTTTGTCTGATATCAATAGCAGCAAATAGGAAAACCACTTTCATAAATGCACTGCAAATGAACAAAGAAAGGATTTTATTTTCCTTCAGAGTGGCAGAAGAAGAACTGCTCGGAACAGTTTTGAGAACAAATGGCAGTTGCTATTTTTGTGCCTTCTATCATGGCACTGTCAGCTCACCTATCAAGTACAAAAAGAAAACACCTTGATTTATCCAAGCACCATCTGTTTGTTCAATGTGTTCACTTGATCTATGCAGTAGATATAGCCCTAACAACCATCCTGGGTGCACTATATCAGAGACACTTAGGTCATAATGAGCTAAAGTGGATATATGGGCAAGCTTGGAAGTTGGGCCAGAATGGGAACAAAATTTCAGAGGGTCCAAGCCTGTTCTGTACAATAGTCATCACAGTAGAAGTCACTGTGCATTTAGCTGATGATAAAATAGACTCCAAAGAGCAAGAAATTTATTCTGTATTCTTGTTACAGTCTTGTAAACCAGTTCAACATTTTCCCAGGGGGATAATTTATGGAGTAGAAAGCAACCAAAATAATGAAATACATTTCAGGGATAGAACAAAGGATAGTCTGCATTCTTGAGTCTGCACTCCTTCCATATTAAAGGTGATATGGCAGCTGTTACCTTTTCTTGCCATCAAAAATGATTGTTGTATGTGGAGCGATTACAACAAACTGGGTATATGCAATTGGATGGCATTGCTTGTCTCATTCCCAGCAGTTTCCAATTTAGTACAAAGGGCCAACTCAATCAGATCTAGGAAGATTGCACATCCGTGACTATTATACGTATTCTAGTGTTGCTTTAAGCATTTGAGCCAATGATTTTGGGGGGTGGGAGAAGCAAAACACAGCTCCCAGGATCAATCTTTTCAGAGAAACTATTCAGTTAGACCAGCAATTCTGGGCTATTCTGCAATTCTCTCTTTTGAAAACCAGGAATCTCATTTACTTCATATTTAAAGATAAAGCAACTTAGTCCTTCCTTTCTTCCCTTTCTGAGATGAATTTCTCATGAAGTGAGGATATTAAACCTGAGTTTAATAAGTGCAGGCCTTTTTGCCACTAGCACTATGGATTGTACAACAAAATCTCTTGCTGTGGTACTGACTGGCTACATCCACATTTGGCTTTATGTTCCCCACCCAATGAAAAATGGGAATTGCACACTTCTTGTATAAATAGGTTCCTATTATAAACAATTTGAATGAAAATTTCTATTAATTTTTTTCTAGGTAATTTTTATTTTTCTATATAAGGTATTAGTTTCTGAACTGTAGAATCATAAATATAGAAGAGACTATAGGTCACTACATTCAACTTCCTGTTCACTTCCAGATTCCAAATTAAAGCATTCCAGAAACATACAACTTTTGTTTGAATACATCAATCACAATTTGTGCCCGGACTCTAATTAGGTAATTAATGTCATTTCACCTAAGCCTAATTTGTTTTAGGTAAAATTTTTAATGACATTACTGTTCAATAACCTTTTGTTGAAAAAAGGAAGGTTTTTTTTTTTTTGCAGTTTACCAGTGACTGTGCCTTGCAACATGGAAACTATAATTTTAATAACAATCCCTATATTAGAGTAGGAAAGAAATTTTCATTAATATATGGTGTACTCATTCCAAGCCATATTCTTTTGAATATTTTTTTAACTAAACTCTTTCAGAAGTAACATTACAGATTATTCATATTTGAAATTTTTATAGACATCTAATGCTGAAATTGTTTATAATAATTTTATTTTATTTCTGTTAATTGGAGCTAGTAGAGAAATACTGAGAGCTTGAAAATTAGCAGCAAGCAACAGAATAGTAAATAGTTCTCAAGACTTGAACAATAATTATTGACCGCAGTAGATTAATTAGATGAACAGTAAAGCAGGACTGCTCAATTTCTCCCATAATAATGCCCACCATGAACATACTTCTGCCAACAATTTAAAGCCTTAAGGTTTATTCAATTCATAACATGAATTGATAGTGTTCTGCATTGTTATCCTGAGAATTAGATACATGAATACTGTTGCAATCCAGAAAATATGCAGTGTAATTTTTAAAAATTATTTGTTAAGCCTTTCTAACATTTATATTTTACCTATTTTAAAATAAAGTTGGGGTGGATGGAGAAAGAAAACCTGGCATAAAGGAATTTTGTGACCTGATCTGAGGCCTGGAGAGGCAGTGAGTGTTAATTAACTATACATTGAAATAATTTGGTTTTCTCAAAAACATCTCCTGATTTGCTTCATAAATAATTTTCATCAATGAATATGCATGAAGCCATTCTATTTAATGGCCAGCTGGAGTTCCCACACCACAAAAGACCCAGTTGCATTTTATCTTTTGTGTGATATCCTTTTCAAAGCCTATACGTGGACAGGGAGGCTGAGGATGGAGCAAAATAATCAAAGAGAGGGAAGTTGTTCTACTGCAAAAAGAGGAGAGAAAGCACCAGGAACTACAATAGCATCTGTATCTTGTGTTTTGATACATATACTGCTCAAATGAATAACTTATTTAAAACAATGCCTAGAAGTCAATGACAACCCACTGTCCGGCTGCCAAGGAAATTCCATGCACAGTTCTGTGAAGTAACCATGACTTGAGCCTTATTTAGAAATTGACCTTCCTTTCTCTTTCTTTCTTTCTTTCTTTCTTTCTTTCTTTCTTTCTTTCTTTCTTTCTTTCTTTCTTTCTTTCTTTCTTTCTTTCTTTCTTTCTTTCTTTCTTTCTTTCCGAGTAAAAAAGTGTGAGATGCTCCACTTGTCACTTTAAACTGAATGAGGGCTTGTTTGTATAAAAAATAGAAGTGATCGTTTGGAATTTGGATCAGCTTCTACTGAGAACAGTCATGCATATCCACTTAGAGATAGTTTCACTTGGCCCAAAGTGATTTTATTGTTAGTTACATCTTTTTCTGGGGCTCTTTAATAGTATTATGAACATTTTGGGACAAGGGAATAAAATAACATAAACAAAGATAGGAGCCTCATTTGAGTCTAGAATGGGGTGTCAAATTGGTGACCCCCATGCTGGGTGTGCAGGCCAAGCCCACCCTGGCTCATAAAGGCAAAAAAACCAAAAACTCACCAGTATACATCACATGGCACAATCAAGTTTGACACCCTGGTCTAGAGCAGGGCTGTCAAACTTGCGGCCCGCAGGCCAGATGCATCATGCACTGGCCATGTCCATGCCCTGTTTAGAAAAGGGGGGGAAAGTCCCAATATGTCACATGACACCGCTGTGATGATGCCAGTTTGACACCCTGGTCTAGAGTTATTCTGGGCCTTTGAGGCACATGCCGAAGTCTTAAATCCTAATCCCAAAAGCATACAAAATTTGGTTAATCTGGCAGGGCTAAGGCAAAATTTACATTTGTCTTAATTTAATTCACTTGGATATTCAACAGCATCCCATTAAATACAAAGATTCCATGAGTTGTTTTCCTTACATTGTAAAAGACCTATAATGCTTGAATGGGTTATTCAGGCTAGCTGATTCAATTCCCCATTCTGTGTTTCAGCATTTTAAATATTGGGATTTATAACAACTTTTGTAAAGAGAATTGTAACAAACTGGAGAAAGTAAGACTGTTTGAGGCCCCAAGGATACAGGTCATACATTTCTTCTGTAAGGGATGAAAACCATATATCATTGCCAGAACCAATTGTTCCCTCCAGTAGCATTCACATCAATTTAGGTAAAAAACAGTAATATGATACTTTATAAGAAATACGTTGAGTGGAAATTTTCAGGGCATCTCCACCTCACCTCCCCAAACTATAACTAAATACTTGGAATAATCCTTGAAATGCAATATTCTGAAAAAAGATGAAAAGGACAAAAGCCATGACTGGCAATAACAGAAGAAGAATATGAAAAAGTGGTCCAAAACAGTTAAAGGGTAAAACAGTAAAGAGTAAGATGAGCTAAAGATGACTGGAAAATTAAACCTAAGGATTTCATGGAAAGCAATTTATTTTTTATTTAGCACATTTTTTTGCATCCATCTTGTGTTAGGTGACTCTGAGCAATGGTGGACTGAAGAGGACTCTGAAAGACCATTGCAGACCACCATAGAAAAAAGAGGAGATGATGTATTGACTACTCAGAACTCCTTTTTAGGAAAGAACATGGATCACCACAATTTGTTATAGTCAGTAACTCCCAGAGAAGAGAACATAAAATAGCAATTTCCAGCTGGTTTGGGAGCTCTGGGGGCCAGAGCAGGGAACATTAAGTCTAACTTAAAATAAAATAAGTAAATAAAATACAAGCTGAATAGACATGACCTTGTAGATGACTCCCTCTCAGTTGGAGTACTCATCTCTAATGATCTAAGTGCTAGAGCCCACTGTAACTACATAGCCAAAAAGGCGTTAAGAGTAGTTAACCTAATCCTGCATAGCTTTTTCTCCAGTAATATTGTGCTACTAACTAGAGCATAGAAAACATTTGCTAGACCAATTCTCGAATACAGCTCATCTGTCTGGAACCTGCATTACATATCTGACATCAATACAATCGAGAGAATCCTCCACTCCTCTGCATGCAACAGAATACCTTACGCCACCAGACTTGAAATTTTAGGCTTAGATAACTTAGAACTATGCTGCCTTCAGTGCATTCTAAGAGTTGTATATAAAATTATCCGTTGCAATGTCCTACCTATCAATGAATACTTCAGCTTAAACTACAATAATACATGAGCACACAATAGACACAAACTCAAGGTAAACAGCACCAAACGTGATTGCAGGAAATACAACTTCAGCAACAGAGTGGTCAATGCCTGGAATACACTACCTGACTGTGGTTTCTTCCCCAAGCCCCCAAAATTTTAACCTTAGACTGTCTACTGTTGACCTCACCCCATTCCTAAGAGGTTTGTAAGAGGTGTGTATAAGTGCACCAACATGCCTATTGTCCCATCCTAATGTTCTCTTTTATTTGTACCCATTTCATGTATTAATAATTACTTTATACTTACATTTGCTATCTAATACATGCTCAACAAACAAACAAATAAAAAAGTTGTGGTTTGACACCTTTAAAGGGATACTGGATTTATCTGTTCTACTTTTCTACTAATAAATTGCTTGTTAATGTGTTTCTAGATATTTAAAAAGCTGTATTACACTAGGAGATTCACCTTTTACCCGGATAAAAATTAGTTTAAGGATTAACAAGAAAAGCTTTAATCTTTAGAAAACACCAAAAAGGAGACTACACTGTTGATTTTGGAAAGTTAAGGGTTAGACAAACTTGAAAGAATACACTTGTAAGGTGTTAAAAAAATACAAAAATATATATAATGACTTTGAAATTAACTGTATGTAACTTTCCTGTGGGAATTTTTTAAAATTGGAAAATAAACAAAAGATAAAAGGAGATTTGAAAGTTGAATAAAGAGAACAAGAGAGAACAAACAAATATAATTAAAAGAGAAATAGCCCATTAATATAATGGTCAATACTATTTGACTAAAGGCTATTTGGGAACTATGTGCTCAGAAATTACTTACAAGATTGTGTGATACTATAATGGAGGGTATAGTAGAACAAACAGATATTATTAGATAAACAGATATTGTGTCTGATATGAATGTGAATGTGGATTTTTTTTTAAATGCTGGTTTACAAAAGTAATGTGAAAAAAAAGTGCTGAAGATTTGAAAATGTATTTTAAAATGTCAGGATGTAAAAGTGACATGGTAAAATGGATTTTTAAATGAAACCAGCTGATGTCTTAATAATTAAAGATACCAAACAAAGAATAAAGTGTGACTTGGAAAGCCCTCTCATCTTAGATTTACAAAAGAAAGGTGTTAAACTAATAAAGTTGTTCCTGGGAGAAGGAAAGGAGATATTATTGAAGTTGTTCCTTAAAGGAGACAAAGAGAAAATGATATTAACTTGTGGGTCATTATTTGACTGATCAAAGATCAAGCTTTTTTTTTAAAAAAAATTACAAAGTGAATTTATTTCATAAATAAGTTGTAGTTTCTGGTAGATATCAATAGGATTTCTTTTTAGCTAGGACTGAATGATAAGTCTTTAAAGATTAGTGGGGAAAATTATTTTACTTTATTTTTTAGAGAAAGCAATATATTGGATTAAAGATAGATAGATACCTGTCAAGCCCGGTATCGACAATTTATTTGATTAAGGCTAATATATATATATATGTTATGATTTCTGACAGCCCTTTGCTGATTAGGGCTGATTTTTTTCATAATTTGATTATTGACAAGGAATGAGATATTTTTATTACTGAAATGCTAGCAAAGGTGTTAATTTACTGAAATAGTTTATACTTGTCTGGAGAGTAGGAGGAGTCATCTTTTATATAGCTTCTTTTCATTTTTTAAATCTTTCTGTATTTTTTTTCTTTAGTTTATTTTTATTGTTTTCTGTAGTTTGTATTTTTTAACTTTATACTTGTAAACTTCAGTAAAATTATTACACAAAAAAAGAAAGCTAAACCCAATATCTCACACACTCTCTGTTTAGTTAAACTATAATAGTTAAACTATAATTCCAGTTGTTTATATACATGCCTATGCATATATGAACATGTCATTCTAAACTGCAAATCTTTGAATTAACAGATTAATGGAGAAAGGTGTGTCCATTAAAGCAGAATGTCTGTTAAACCTGAATGGGATTGTTAGATGTATTTACATTGTATATAATGGGATTTTATGCATACTTAATTTAGGTATGAACAAAATTGCAAATGAGTTTTATAATTTTTGAATATATACTATTGTGTGTCTATAGATTTTTAAAACTAGGTAAAAGAAACCCTGTGCTTTCTCTATTCTTTCCTTGTGTATTTTGGCTGGAAAACCTTTCCAATAAAGGCCATAGACCAAACTTTAATCCACCAAGTGGCAGAAATAATTAAAACAACTTCTCTTCATAAAAGGAAGATGGCATAGGAATCTTGTTATGCCTTCTCATTATCAAATGCCTCAATGGCTGATTTGGACTACCTTTCACTGTTTGATCTTTATTCTAGGGGGAGGAAATATTTGAAAAGTGAGCCAGCTTGTAGGAATGCAGAAGAAATTGAATGGAAAAGTCACTCACAATAAATAGGCTAAGTGCTAGATTAGAAATGGCACAATGGCACCATCTCAGTTTCATAGGCACATACATAAGCTTCAAATATGATCCTAGAATCCAACCTAGGATTTATTCAGTACTGAATTAAATGGCTTTTTATCCAGCCATGAGTCCTAGAAAACTATATCAACATGAATTTGCTTCCTCATTGCTATCCCTTATTCAGCTTCATTTCCCTCTGTTTCAAATCACTGCAGTCACCTAAATTTCTCCCAAGGTAATAGGACATAATAGCTCGCATAAACTTTGGACAAGTTGGAATAAATAATAGGCTTGTTGCATCTATTCACAGGATCAGCCTAAAAATAAAGAAGTGTTTATTTATTTAATTTTGGTAGCAAAGCTAATCAAGCACAATATTTGGAATTTCTTGACAATCAAACAATAATTTGTTTTAAAAAAAGCTTTCTCAATTTCTTTATAAAAAAGCAGTGCTTTATTACTGATAGATTTAGAAAAATGGACTTTCATAAGCAAGTGTTCTATCTTGGGCCAACCATATTCATTATGTTAGTAAAAACAAGTACAATCTTATCATCACTTATGATACATAGAAATTATGAACAACTTTCAGAGTTTTTCTGATAATGGTATTTTTCCACTTTGTATTTGTTCATATTATTAGTATATATCACTCTTCTTAGTGTTGTACACTTAGGGTTTTTTTTGTTATACAATAAATTAATTATTCAATAAATTTAGAAATAAAAGGTTTTTTTTTTAAAAAAAAACTATAGATAACCTAAGGCTGTGTTATTTATAGGCCTGGAGATCAGGTGAACAAAATAGTTTGGCCACATAGCTGAAAACAGATACTAGAAGGTCATGTTTGTGTCACAGGTATTCAGGGAAGAAAAGCCTCTAACAGAGAATAAGAATAAATAGTATAACCATAATGTATTTTTTTACATTTTCTAATCAAAAGACTAGTTCATATTTCCATAGAGTTAAGCTACAGGTCAAATAAATGAATTAATTGCTGTCTGACCAAGACAGAGGGAAAATCAAGCAAGCAAAGTCTTAATGAACTTATTTGTGGAAAGCCATAATTGCCAAGAGGCTCCTATTAAACTTTTTTTTTCAATCTTGATAAAGCCTTTGTCAGTCTTGATAAAGATTATGTGCCTTCTTCTTGAAGAAGCATTCCACTGCCATAGCCGAACCACTAAACACAATCTATGAGGTACTTTTTATAACCAGCTCTTTGCCTGATCTACGGTCATTAGCCACAGTTATTCCTATTTTCAAAAGGGAGACCCCAGCCTAGTTGAAGGTTATAGACCAATCTTATTATGTTGTGTCACCTGCAAAGTCAATTGAATCAATCATCAACCAATCCATTACCCATTACTTAGAGACAAAGAACCTACTCTCTAACAAAGTTTGGTTTCGGGAAAATTTTGTCCTGTAATCTATAACTAAAAAATAAATAAATATATACTGCTGTTCTGGCTTCCAAATACTTTTATCTTGACATGGAATTATATACTGATGTGTATGAGTTTTTCTATGCAAGAAATAGCACATTATTTTCAATTATTGCCAAAGAGCTGTATATTGACATTTTAGGTATGTGTATATGTTTTTTTATACCTTCTCTCCAAATAAAGCTAACAATGAGGCATTATATTGAATCCAACTAAAATCTGCTCTAGCATTCTGTAAGACCAGGCTAAGTAGATATACAGCTGAAATACCCCTCATTTTTTTACTTAATAAATTTCTCAAAACACTGTTATTCCAAATCCATGAAATACTGTTTAACCTTCCTTTAATTTCTTTCTGCAAAGAAATTAAAAATTTCCCTGAGAAACCACAACAGTAGAAGGATTTGCATCCTAGAGTTTAAAATAATTTTTGCAAAATTGAAGTGAAAAAAAATCAATAGTTGAAGTGTCAGATCAGTGTAACAGTCTTGACTGAAAACATTTTGTCTCTAAACACAGTATCATATTCAATACACAGCAAGACATGTGCCTTTAAAATTTTATAATGCATGATTTCCAGGGGAACAAAAAATTTATACAGACAAATTTGTGAACCATGTATCAGTTGGATTGTGATCTTGGTGTTAATTTTTTTTATGGCTGGTGGAATATAATTACCAACCAATACTACAAAAAAGAAGAATAGTTATTGTATTCTTTTGTATGCTTTCCTCTCATCAAATTACAGTAATTTGTGCAAGCCAGGAAATCGTTGCTTAAAAATGCCATGCAGATATTTTAGAACTCTGATCTCTTTAAACTTATTGCCATTTAGTTGCCATCAATGTTGAAAACCTTGACAGTCTCCCAGGGATGGGATTCAAATTTCTTAACAATCGGTTCTGTGGACATGGCTTCGTGGTCCTGTGACTGGGTGGGAATGGCTTGAATGTAAATATTATAAATATGTATATAAATATTGATTATTTTTTTTAAAAAAGAGCAACTTTTACCCAAAAGCAGGCAAAGCAGGCAGGCAGATTGAGTTGCTCACAGAATTACAGATTCACTTAGCTATCTATCTTTCTGCAATCAGCTATCTGAGTCTGTCAAATAAAATTTGCTTGCAAGCAAACTCACAAAACTAACTCACAACACACCACGTATGTAAATATTGAATTTTTTTTATTTAAAAACATAGCAACTTTTATCCAAAAGCAGGCAAAGCAGGCAGGCAGATTGAGTTGCTCACAGAATAACAGATTCACTTAGAGATCTATTTATCTGCAATCAGCTACCTGAGTCTGCACTGAAAAGTAGAAGCTTCAGTCATAAGGAAGGTTCTGCTCTGCTTTTAGATTAGCTAGAAAGCAAGAAATCCAAGGAAGAAAGCAAGAAATCTCCTGGCAGAGCAGAACAGCTGATGGTCAGGGGAAAAAAAAGGAAAAATAGCAATTTACCAAACCAGGCAAACTGGATGGTTCACACGCCAGGTAAGGAGTGAATGGGTGGGGAGGGGCCAGCCTGTGGAGAAATTTGCCAGTTCTCTGAACTGCAGACAATGATAACACACACGTGTGCAGCATTTGCAAGAAATCTGTGCCGCTTGGACAGCTGACAAGCGCTGGGCGCAGATTCACAGCATTTGAAAATCCTCTTGTTTCTTGCTTTTTCAACTTCAGCTGTGCTGCGCAAAGCAACTGAGGAGGGAAAAGCAGGGAATAAAGGACAACCTAGAGCCCGAGCAAGAGGGTGGGCCAAACAACAAATGGGTTCAGTGTCGGCTACTCTTCACAGCTACCGGTTCAATAGAACCAGGCCAAACCAGTAGCATCCCACCCCTGGAGTCTCCTTAACACATTGATCTTCTGGCAATTTATAGTAGGACCTCCTTTTCTCAAACTCAGCACATATCAAGAAGCATAAACATTTTCATCTCTCGGAGTGAAAGGGATAGTTTTTTTTACACGATCCTCATAAGATGTTTGGACTGGCCTTGCTCTGAGGTTTTTGTTTGCATCACATGTCACCACCTCATCTGCAGAGATTCCATGTCAGGACCAGAGGTTTATTTAAATTAGCTAAATTTAAGTTAGCTAAAATTTTACTCATATGCAGGTGAGATGAGTGGTTATATTATTTCAATTAACTAACTAAATATCAATATCTTTTAATCTTCTACACATAGAAACTGGGTTTAACTTTTAACAGAAGAGGGGACAGAGGTCAGGAATAATATCAAATAGGAGAATTTATTGAAATTCTAAATGCTTGTCATTCTAAGCTCTTAAATTCTCATTATCCCATGCCTTCATCACTAGATCCATCTATTTGGCAGGGTTGACCATTCACTTTCTGGAAATCAAAAGAGCCACTGAAATTTCCCATTGGCACTTCTTAATGGTCTATACTGAGCCTTTCAACAACATGAGTATTAACAAAGCATTTGGATGGAATTATTTCTAATTATTGCACTAAAAATTCTCAGTATGGAAGAACTTTAAGGAACAATGGAAAGAAATAGATATTGTGGCAGGAAGACTGTATAGAACCACAGGGCATAAAAACAAATGAAGTGATGATGTCTTGCCAGAAATTGAACTTAAATATAGACATATATTACACACATAATCAAAGTACTGATTTGAGTTAGTGAAAGAAATTAGGGAGGCATGCAAAAGAGGAATTGTTGGAATAAATGTTATATACAGTGACCTTCAAAGCTGCCAAAGTGATAATAATCATGCTAAGTATGATTACCAAAATGGCAATATAGTAATATAATTATGTGCAGTACTTCTTTCAGGAATCATGTCATTTGTGTAATCATCACACATAAGTATGTCATTTGTCTTCTTTTGATTCTGTCCCCACCTGTAGATAGTCTAGATTTATTCATGCTCAGGTATGATAAACAAACCATGGTCTAGACATAATACCAGAGCATTCAGCAGGTTCTGACTAGTTCTAAAGAACTGATAGCAGAAATTTTAAGTAGTTCGGAGAACCAGCAAATACCACCTCTGACTGGAGATTTTACAGTATCCTTCCCCTGCTACTCCCACCAAGCCATGGGCACAGAACCGGTAGTAAAAAAAATTTGAATCCCACTACTGCATAATACATCTTAGAGATGGAACTAACCAGAAGGGAGGTAATTGTAGACTTAATTCTATATTAATTCCAAATGGGGACCATAATCTAATGTAAGAAAGAAGTGTAAGAAACTAATGTAATATAGTGAACATAATATTAATATTTTCAGCATTCATATTTGTTGAAGATTGTCAGCAAGGTCAAACACAATAGTATTTATTTACATAAAAGGGAGCTTCTAGAAATCAGAGGACTGAAGAAAAGAGTGAAAGGGAAAATCGAGCAATTTAAATTGTATAAAAGCATGATTATCTATACTCTATTAGAATGTGTTCTATAAGAAATAGCCAGTAAAGGATGCCATAACTTTCTGATAGTAGCTAGGGAAGCTGTGAAAGATAGTTTATACCTAAATTTACATGACTTCCTACTCAACTGTGGGTGGCTACAGACAGTTGAATTATTAAGAAAGTGATGAGTCTATCTCAGTAGAAATCTCTATAACAGTATATCCATAGTGACAACTTATTGAACAGAAACAATAGGTTCAAAACATCATTTTCTAATGAAAACTAGTGCATGAATGAAACCAAAGCAAGAAAACAAATAAAGGCATAGTTCTTTACTAGAACCATTTCTTTCTTTTTAAAATATCTTGGTCATATTGAAATTAAAACAATCTTTACATTTATCTATGCATGAAAGAAAGAATTCTTTTTCTTTTCAGTTGCATTCTAAGAATTGTTACATCCAGTAATTATTGGGGCATGGGTGATGTTGAAATAGAATTGATCAAGAATCCAGCCTTGAAAGTAAAGAGACAATCAATGTTTAATAGCATGTAAAAAAAAAAAGAGTAGCGAATTGCACAATTATTTCCCTAGGCTAGAAAAGTTGTCCCTGAATATTCCTAGGATACCTTTCTGATAGAGCTCTGCATTGGCCAAAAGAAGAATATATCAAAGATTCCTGGTCAGTTAGGTTGAAATAAATCCTGCTAGAAATTCTGAAGAACAGCTGCAATTTTTCAAAGAAATAGAAGACAAGGAAGACAATGAATGAGGGACTGGGTGGGATCAAGAAATAGTGGAATGTCCTTGGAAGCATTATTTTCACAGGTAGGTTAAGATGGCAGGTATTTCTCCAAAAATTACCAGGATCAGATAGCAATGATGGAAAAAGACAGAGAGACATAGAGAAAAAGAGAATAACTCTAAGATTCATAGAATTAAAAATTGGGAAAGACTAAAGGTGACTAGTACAAGTTCAGAGGAATACATTTCATAAATGCAATAACTATAAACCTTATATTTCAAATGGTAAGATGAATAACATATAAAGTGAATAAATGATAATAATGGTACTGTTCTGATGTTGGCTGATATATTAAATGCATTGATATTTTAGATTTTCAGTCTTCTCTGGCAAGTTAGGAATCATTGGGAATACTTTGGGCCATGCATACAGTAGAAAGGATCTTAATGATGGAAAGATTTCTCCATGTTAGAGGATATAGCCTTAAATATACCATGTAACTACAATTTAATACTCCCATTTATTCCATCTATTTTTAGAATTAATTTATTCTTAGTTTGGGGAAATGGTCAATATTTTTGCCATGCATTCTTCTGATATATAAATATCCATCCTATGTTTATCTTTCATTATATCAGACATCCTCAATACATATCAGAACATATCAATGTTCTAACCTAGAAGGCATTTGAATCCAATCACAAGTATGGGGTGTTCAGAAGAGACTAACCTTAACTTTTTGACTCACCGACCATACCAAAGTCTTCCATCCATTCTAAAGAAGTGTCCCCAGCGGCTTCTTTCTGCAATAAACAAACAAACAAATAAGATTATTCAGTTTCTTTCAGGAGAAGAGAACAGTGGGAGATAAACCATTTTCATTTTCCAAGCAATATCTTATTTGGCAGCAATAAATGAGCAACTTTCAAACCTCAGAAGTGATTAATTTCTTGCCAGAGCTGTCAGCAGAGTTGTCATAGCCTGGCAATCTTGACATAAGTGTCATTTATAATGTCACAAGTCTATTACCCAGAAATGTCATTACACAATTAAATTGGGGAAGAGAGGGACTCCTTTTGCATCAAAGCTGGTATCAATTTGGAGCCTTAATGCTATTGTTTCATTCTCCCCCTTCATACAATTATATAATATTAGATATATTTGTTAGCCCAAAATTACTACTTATTCCTATCAACCGTGTGATAGGTTTGCAGGTAGAGGTTTGTATTATTGCTAAAATGTTGGCACTAGGCACTATGAGTGATAATAATGCCAAGATCATAGCATAACAAAAATCTGAGAGCTTTCCTTCTGTGTCTGTTTTTTTAATGTATCAACATTTGGGCAAGACCATTAATCTTTAAATGAAAGAAAAATGACTGAGTTTAACAAGGTTGATTTTTTTGTACAGCTGCCAAAAAAGGAGGAAAAGCCTCTTCATTAGGAAGATGAAATAATAGTAGCAAAGTCCCCATTGTGTCTTCTCTATTATTCTTCCAAAATTGCACAAAAGCAATCATCTTCCATTTTGTTCTAATATTCCTTTATTCTCTTTGCGGGGTGGGGGTTAGGATGTAAACAAGCTTGCCTGTGCTGGATTCATTTGAACATATCACAGAAGTTGTTCTTTTTCTGTACTGGCTGGCTGTTTTGAAGACAAAAGGCAGTTTGGAGAGAAAAGAATGGGGACAACGGTAGCTAAACCTGAGACTGTACTACAACCACTGTCTATCCCTGACTGAACTTCAAACTTTTAGGGACCCTCCTCCTCTTTCAGTCAATGAAAATGTTCAGTTAAGTGTCTTTCAAATCAATATGCTGCTGTAACATTAAAATACACCGAAGGTTAATGATTGCTCTAAAACTTCAGAAATTTTGGGAGCTGTGTGCTGACTTTGGTTGCATATGTGATACTTAAAATTTGCCTCAAGGGAGATCAAAATGTGAATGTCTATTTGTATCACCACTTGCACAGATTATTAAATATTATGCATATTTTTGAATGGCTATGATACACTATGGCTAATTGTAAATATTTCATCATAAAAGCTTCACCTCTAGTGAATGCCATACAGTTTGCTAGCTGGAAGGAACTCTGAACCCAGGTAGAGCAGAAAAGGAACATAAATCAGGAATGACTGGAAGAAATGCTTTGCCACAACAAACAAAGTCCAAGAGTGCTCTGAATCTTGTCTTGCTTGGCTATAAATTCCCTATACGTTACAATGATCTTGTTTCCAATGAATACCATTAAGATTAGATTTATGGTCCATTTTTATATTGAGAAGTAAGATAGACTTCTAGTATTTGATTTGTATTAATAAGCCCTGTTGGCAACCTCTCTAGGTCATGTCTGAGATGAGTCCAAAGGTATGAGCCACTTGTAATGACACATAGACTTAGAACTACTCTTCATCAGAAGAGATCCTAATTAAGCCTCTTAAGACAACCAGAAAGTTGAATAGAAAGTTGTCCGTGCATTGTTTATAGAATAGGAGAGGTGCACCGTTCTTATTAAGAGAATTTGTTTTAAAATTTATTGCAAAGAAAAATAATATTTCAATGAAGTTCTTACAGCACAGTGTTCACTCCTCTAATTACCAGATGGCCAAGAAGATATAAGAATATATTATATTTTTACTGTGTGTCCAAAGGCAATATCTATTTTCTCTACCTTCTTACACTTCAGGAAAGAAAGATACACACACACACACACACACACACACACACACACACACACACGGTTTTCAGCTTTATTCGGGTATTTTCCCACATCATTATAGTTATGCTTTTAAAGTTGTAGCAACGTTTCAGCAGAATCTCATCTACCATCATCAGGCTTCTGTATTGTGTTCGTCTGTGAGTCAGAGTTTCACAGCCATTTCAGTTTTAAATTTGGGGCTAGCCTTGTGCTTTGGTAGAATGGTTTTTGTTTGGCTTGTGGTGTGGAGATATCCACCAGACTGTCAATTATCTAGAAGCCTGCACTCACAAACAAAAAAATCTCAACACCCCAAGCCAAACAAACACCTGGGCACAAACAACCCCCCCCCCCGATACCTCCAGCCCAAACACACCCCAGCCAGCCAACCAGATGAAACTTAGCTTCCTAATAAATGATATCTGGCCATTCACCCAAACCCAAGCCATGCTAAAAGCTCCCAATAAACAATGTTGCCAGCTAATCAAGACAATAAAATGCTACAAAACAGACAGAAGATATTAGAAACACCAATCAAGCAGAACACAGCAAACTCCAAGACCATAAGCACAGACCAAGACTCCCAACCAATCAGGATGAAGAAAAAACCATTCTAACAAAGCATGAGGCTAGCACCAAATTTAACACAGAAACGGCTGGGAAAGCCTGACACGCAGATGAACCCAATACACAAGCCTGATGATGGCAGATGAGATTCTGCGGAAACATCACTACAACTTTAAAAGCACAACTATAATGATGTGGGAAAATACCCGAACAAAGCTGAATACCATACATATAAATATCCATGAAAACTTAAGAAAACACACACAGACACATACATACATATATACACCTATATGAATAGGTAGCCAAGAAGCCTATAATATGATAGAAAGATGCTTAGTAATAGTACTACTACTACTTGTAGAAGTAGCAGCAGCAATAGTGGCACCATCTTGTACCATTTGCAGAATAAAATAAACTCAGAAAACCACCTAGGTAAATTTGAAAGAAATTGTCAAGTACCACAGAATACCAAAGAAAAGCCAAAACCTCTTTTGCAGAAGAAGGAAATGTTTTATAAATTATAAATCAGATTCTGGCAGTATTGATTTGTATATAAATTGCTTCTCTATATTATGGTGTATTTTCAGTTTCTGGCGCCACGTTAGCATTTATATCAAATAAAGGATAAACTTTTTTTTAACTTTAGCTATCTGAACAGGTATACATTATGCAATGAAAGCATTAAGTCATGCACATACATATACACAAAGCACACATCAATTTGTTTTTATAGAAGAATATGCTATCTACCTCCCGTAGTTGCAAAGTGGGTCCCAGGTGCCTTGGGAAAATTGAAGTGATTTTGTGTTGATATTTGGACTAATACCAGAAAATGCTAAATTACATTTTAAAAGGAATCCATCCTTTTATCTTTTAACCTTCTGCCTTCCTCAGTCGTGTAGAAAAATCAATCTTGACTAATCCACTGACCAAGAAAAAGTGAAAAGCAAAAATGGAAACCTGAATAAATGCCTACTTGATTTTCTTTAAAAGGTTTTCACAGGAAATATGATCAAAGCAACCCAAAGCTTCAATTGAAGCCATGGGATTGAACTTGGAAGCAATGGGAGACTGTCTTTTACAACATTTCGTTTGTGAGACTTACCCAGGGGAGCTGAGTCTACATACATGCCAACATAAGGCATGCTGAGTGTTGGATATATCCAACAGAATAGCTACAGGAGCAAAATTGCTTGACAGACCTTGGTAGTAGATATTTTTAACAGCCCTCAGGCAATACATTTTCAATAACCACTTAATCTAGAATAAGTTGGGCAAGCAAATGAAAAGCCATCTCACACTGTCGTACCAAAACTCTGCCCCAATTTGAAGCAATAATTTTCAAAATGATATTCTGGAGATTGCAAAACAGGAAATCAGAAACAACATGCAGCTCACAGATTACAGGTTGCCCAATCCTATCATTGTGTTTGAGTTTAGCCAGTTCCTGATAGTGACAAATAAGATTGAAAAATTTGCCTCAATAAGCAAACTAGATCTCTTTAACTAAGTTTATAAACTGTTATCATCCCTCTACTGATTCCATCCATTTTGCTGTTGGTATCCTCCTCCTCCTCCTCCTCCTCCTCCTCCTCCTCCTCCTCCTCCTCCTCCTCCTCCTCCTCCTCCTCCTCCTCCTCCTCCTCCTTCTCCACCTCCTCCTTTTCCTCCTCCTTTAATAGCATTAGAGTCTTTTCCAGAGAGCTAAGTCTCCACATAATGTGTTCAAATTAGTATCATTTATTTGTGTCTCAAATGGGAACTTCAGAATTGATATACTCAATGACCCATTTATTTGTTATCTTGACTATATATGGTATTGTCAAAAGTATTTTCCAACACTAAAGTCAAAAGTATTAATACTCTTCCCATTTGACTTCATCCAACTTTCACTTCCCTGAAGGATCACAGGGAAAAGTACTGCTTGTATGTTTTTTTAAAAAAAATCTTTGTAGCTATAGGCACATCCCAGCATCTGAATATATTTTCTATGGTTTTCATACTGTAGCTACTCTACGAATGCTAAAGTGCGGTGTATTTCTTCACTGCTGGTTGCTTTATTTTTTAATAGATGATCCCAAAAGGTAGAAGCATATCTTCCTTGGCAAAATCTAATATTAGTATTAACAATATATTATAAATAATATGTCAGTGGAAATATCTTCCATATAAAGGACGACCTCATCGCTCTCTTTGTTAGAAATGCAGAGCATACCTTGTGGCATGAATCTTAATATACACTGGAAATATTCATGCAATAAAAATGGCCTTAAAGAACATTCAGTAGAGGTATGAAATTATGTGTGTCAACTGGTAATCCCTGTGAAAAGATTGTGCATAAGCTTCAGCTGGTGAAAGGAGGTTATGAACACTCTGTGCTAATGTACCATATGTTCTTTTGGGGTACTTATTCTTTGCAAGTGAAAAGCCAAGCAAAGAAGTCTTTTTTTTAAAGAAAGATGGACAAGACATAATCTGTTACTAAGTAGATCAGCTCAGTATCTGTATAACAAAATAAGGAGCTGATAATGTAGGAATTAGTTGGAGGGAAATGAATTCTTTAAAAATGATATAAAAATCATCTAGGCATTGCCACTGGCATATAACAAGATACTGCAGAAATATTGGAGCAAGAGAGAAGATTATTTAGAGTTAATTCTTATTTCAGCTGATAATTTCTAATTAACTTGCTGAGTTATCTTGTTAAATGTCAATTAAATCTCAACGCATTCCTTACAGATTTCCTGTATTCATGGACTGTAATTATGCATCTGTTTCTTTAGCAGTTTTTATTGCTTCTATTATCTATAGCTAAATATGAAATAATGATGCTGTTATATGTACTTACAAAATACTTTAAAAATAATCAATAATTCATTTCTCAAAATAAGAATAATATCATGAAATATATTGCCCTCCCAAGCAGTTTTCATGTTTGTGTCCATATGTAAAAATGCTAATAATTGTTAAAATAAATGATAAAAAATATGTATGTTTATTCAGAAGTAGGTCTGTTTTCCTGGCAGGTAAGACTAGAATTATAGCCTTACTCTTCTGATTAGAAATGATCTGGAGGCTTAAACTAAAGGATCAATCAGTAAGGAAATCACTGAGACAAGTCTTGATAGGAACAGCTATTGCAGTAAGCAGTTTTCCATGGGAGAAAGGTATTGTTAACACCTACAGCTACTTCTGAACTGTATTACTCATCTATTTTGAGAGAGGATAATCTGATACTTCTGAACAAGCTTTCCTCAACACAGAGAGAGATTGATTCCATTTTGTTCAATAGTTCTGTAATAAGATAATTCTTGTTCCTGGGTGACACTTCCTGAATATGTATAGGTAGTTGTTTCTCCAATGCAAACAGTAATGTTCAAGTCTTTTAATATTTAGAAATTGGACATGTCTTATTGGATCCCCAAAAGCCAGAGAAATCATTACTATACCTTCTATCACTATAAAGTTTGACAAGAGGTTTGTTTAAAATAATTCTGAAGAGACTGGAAGCTGCTTTTAGGAGCCTAGTTTCTATATTACGACAGGAGTTCTGCATATATTCTAACATATGCTATCTTATATGAATATAAACCTTTGGTAAATTGCTGATCAGATAGAAAGATAGATGTTTACAGTTATACTGATTTTTTTTACCTGACTATGCCTTTGAAAAATCTTCAGTGATGATGAAAATCAGGAGTATTTGGGAACAATAGGAATATGCAGTACTTTGTGTATAGATATACAGTAAATGAAAAGTAGTTCATCAAAATGAACTATCAAAAAAGTAGTATCAAAATGAATTTATGGTCCCTATGCCATAAAACTAACAACCTAATTCAGTTCATACATTATACACAATAGCCTTTGTCACTATTGTTTCCTAGACTTCCCCTCAAAATGATACTGTAGCAAATGAAAATCAGCTCTTTTCCCAGATAACTTTAAGGTGAACAGAGAACAACAAACACGTGGCTTGGTCTGATGCTCAAAATTAGAATGTAAACACTCATGTTAAATAGGCAGCAGGAGAAGAGTTCTCCTTATGCTCATCAAAGTCAAAAATTGGCAGTATTGGATTGCTTCTAGCATGCTTATGCTTATTGCAGATCCTGTAGTTTAGGGCCCTCAACATTTCCAGTGTTTTTGTGCCTCTAGTTCTAATGGTGGGTGAGAGAGAAAGAGAAAGAGATTCAGAGAGAATATGTGCATACTTTTATAGCATAATACTTAGGGGATGACATATGTTACCATAATGTTGCTTCCAGCCATATCACATTCATGTACCATGCCAAGGAATTTACAAATGGCCTGTAATTTGTAAAAGTACCATTTTCCCCTATGAAATGACCCTACAATATATCAGAATTGTCTGCAATATACAGAGCTTCAGTGTGAGAGATATACTGGTGTTTTGGTGTATTGAAATCAATATAGAAAAAGAAAAAAGAAAAATGATTTAAAAACACTGTCTGATACACTATAGGATTTTGTTTTTCTGCCTAGACTTGCTTTCAAACTTTTCTAAGAGTCCTTAGAGATGCAAGGATTTATAGAATGAAAAGAGAATAATGTTCCTTTCAAATTATTATTTAATGCAAAGCTTGATCTAGTCAAAAGAAAGTACATGCAGAGGCATTAACAGCTAGCTGAAATCTTTCAGTCTCAGTGGTGGCAGCACCTGAGTTACTCTTTCCCTTGCTGGGATTAAGAAACTAAGTAGTATTAGGTTTGATTAGATTCAATGGGAGATTTATAGGAAATGTCAGAGCTGTACTCTAGACTGGGATTATTGATTTTGATTTTTGTTTTTGGGGTAAAGAAGGATTTGATATTATATATGTTTATTTGAAATGAAAACAAAAGTAAAGACTGGAATTTTGAAATAGTGATGCAAAGCAGTCAAAGTGTATATCTGGAATTCCTTCCAACTCCTTAAAGTAGCTCTGTCCTAAATCCCATGATATAAAAAAGAGAAGGGCCGATTTTGAATGCAGGAATCAGCAGTATTTTGAGTAATTGCCCAGTTGCGTCTATTGTATATAGGCATTGGGAAAGTCTTCTCTAAGTCTTCTCTAAATTGCATCCCTTTACAGCAGGGGTGTCAAACTCATGATGACATGTTGTCATCGTGTGATGTTTCTCAACATTTTTCCCTTATGCTAAACCTGGGGTGGGCATGGCCAGCATGTGACACATCTGGCCCATGGGCTGCGAGTTTGACTCCCCTGCTCTACAGCCTTAGCTAAATCAGGTCCATTTTGAACTTGAACTTTCAGTTGTTTCCTTCTCCTGTCACTTCATTCATTCCCATTTTGTTATATTTTCAGAAAGTAATCTTGCAGATGCATTTGGGAATGAATAAGATCGCGCTACTCTAAAATGCTGGTATATCAGATTGACTGATTATAATTATATTAATTGCATTTTGTTTTTAATCTTATTACATTAATACTGTAAATTGCCTAGTCTCTGAAGAGTCTTTGTAATGTACAAAAAAAAGCAATAAAGGGCTGTGTGCCCCTCCTCCTTCTTTATACATTTTCTATTTGGTTGGGCAGAATAAAAACATAAAATCACTTCTGCATTGCTATCTAGAAAACTGAGTGAAAGTGCCCATGAAGATACTACTAGGAATCTTTAAAACTAGTCAAGTACAAAAGCCTCAGGAATATGTAGCTTAGTCTACACAACAATTAATTTAGTGCATTCACTTTGTGCATTCACTTTTTCTTCCCAAAGAAAACTCTCCCCCCTTTTTTTGATTGTCATTTATTTATTCTGTAATCTTTATTAGGTTAGTAGTTTGTTTTCTCTTTTTTTCGTTTCTGCTTTTAAGAGGACCTTATCCTATAGCTGATCTTTCAGGGCTTACTTCATTTCTTCTGATGGTTATTGATCTCATCTATTCAATTATTCTATTGCATGTTGGGGACCCTGTTTTCTCTACTACAGTCCTAAGGACCTTTCTACAGACAAAGAATAATTGGCAATGTTTTGTTTTCTGATATCTGAAACCAAAGATAGACTCATGATTTTCAGTGTATTTACGCATTTGGCCCTGATTTTGTCTAGGGCTTGTGATTATGTGGCAGCAAAGTTGCCGTTCTAGGTACATCATGTTTCAGATCATTTCAGAGAAATGATTGTATAGTATCTAAACATCTAAATTTTTCCTTAAGACAGGATGAAGCAAGATTGAAGCAAATTAGTCTACTGACCTTTTAGCAGCCTCAATTATTTCCTATGAGGCATCAGATAAAATATTATTTTTCTTTCTATTTTAAAGTTTCAATTTTTTGTTCCACTAGCTATGCTTCTTTTGACAGTCAAAGTACTATCACTTTCCTGCCCAAGAGAATTCTTGAAAATATTCTCTTTCTTCTATGTCATTATTGAATAGGTTCTCATTTTTCCTCATATCTTTGTATTAGGCCAATACAGGCAGGTAGTATACCCCAGCCTGTTAATCAATTTCTCTTAGACAAGATTTCAGCTCAATGAACCTCCTTTCCTCCTGTGTTGGTCCTTGTTCTCACTAGAACACAGCTCCCCTCACAACGCATACAGACTTTTTTCCTCTTTTTTGATACTGTTTGCATTTCAGGGAATAATTTAGGAGTCTATCATTTGCTTCCTTTTAAAACAGATAAATAAAGAAAGTTTTGGTACAAGCCTTCTTTTAGCTATTTGAAAACTAAGCTTAGGATCAAGTAATCCCTTGATCCTATAAGGGGTAGAAAACTCTTTTTTAAAATGTATTGTTAAAAAAAATACTTTCCAATAGAAATGTTTCAACATTCCAGAAAGGGAATTCTAATCTCTGCTTTAAAGACCAGTTAGGTTTTCTTTTCCTCAGGTCTTCCTCCATTATTTTCTACTATAAATAATGTTTTTCTTGTTTTCTCAAATGTTTCTTCCTCTTGATACCTCAAAATGCTATTCACTCCATGTTATTCTTACCTTCTTCTATTCATTTGTAAATCTAAGTCTGAGCATTTTACAGATTTGACCAAAAACCACTTCAGTGCAAAACTTTGAAGGATTAATTTGGTCTTTTGTTGTTTTGAGAAAATTTGGAAGACTCTTTGTGGACCAACAGTTACGGGATTTTCTTTTCTTTGCCAAACTCTTGAGCTTCCAATAACTTCTAAATCAATTTTCATGTAAGTAAGCTCTTCTTGTTATTGGAACTGTTACTAAAGACTTCCAGATTAATGCAACGGGCAATCTCATTGTACCTTTATCTCAAAAAAGAGAATTGTAACACTTCCACTCACTGAGACAAAGTGCACTAAAGAAATATTCTTCCCTGCAGTAAGAAGGAGCAGAAGGTTGTGGCTGTCTTCTTGACATGTTTTATACCCAGTCCATTTCCCCATACCCAGATCCCCTAGCAACAATTCATGCTTCTTCCTGGGTAAAATTTAGGAGAGTAGTCAAATAATGTCATTATAAAATCAGATGGAAGAGACATTAAGGCCATCAATTCCAGCTTCCTACTTAGTATAAGAATCCAATGAAATATATTTACATAAATAGTGATCTTTATATGGACATTATTCATCAACATTTTTTTTTCTATTTTCCATGGATTTAAAATATGCAACTATTCATATGAAGGATGTGTCTCCTTCTCTCTCCCTCTCCCCCCACCCCTTGTAGGGAAAAGACTATGACATAATTATTAGTCTATGTATGAAAGAGATACATTCTGTACAAAATACACAGAGAAAAGCAGAAAAACAGTAAAGGTATAGGTGACTACTGAAACATGTTTTTAAAATTTGATGACTGAAATGGTATGCTTAGCTTCTATGTCAAATTATGATATTATTAGTGGCAAGAAAAAAGTGTCACAATTCAAAATCCTCCTGTCTCCCTGATAAGAGATGAAGCAGTCTTAAATGACATTAAAAAAGCAATGCTATAATCAAGCACAGTTGATTTAGCAGTCTCTGGCTCTGCCAAAGAGGATCCACATGGAGAAAAATAATTGGTTTCTTCTGAAGGAGGGAGAAGGGAGTGGCATATTTTACTGATAAAATTTACCACATTATCAGCCCTAGAAACTGGAGATCCTGTATGGATAGGTCCAAAGAATGACATACTGAAAATTGTAGTCACCATTATTGTTTGTTTTTGTTATTAAGGACAAACATGGCTAGTCTAAGATATTCAAGTTTTCCCATGAATCATCCTTGAGATACACAGCATTGGAATATATTACTTTGCAAAGAATTAGCAAAAAGAATTAGCACCAAATGCTCTCACTATAAGGTAACAGCTTATAATGGTGTGATGTAACTGTAAACAACTGTAAAGATGAGGGAGGAAAGATATACTTTCAGGCTTTCAAGATTCTGTTTATTTTTACAAAAAAAGTTAGAGCTAATACTTCTGGATGTTGTCAGGCTGACATCAATCTTGAAAATTTCAAGTACATCTCTCCCATCTTGTCTTCATAGTATAAGAAACTAAGGAGGATCAGAGACATCTGCTTTTATGGACTCAACCTCTACTAGTCTGACTGTCGTCTAGTCTGCAGGTCTTCCATTTGTCTCCCAAGCTTATTCCCATATGCCATTATACAATTGAAATTCATTAGAAAGATGTCCTTTCCAAAAATACAAAATCTGCTGCCTTGATAGCAAAATCTATTTCCCATGACATGATACATTTGCAGACAGACACTATTTGCAGACATTTCACCCCATCTTTATCAGAATACTATTCTTAAATTTTATATACTCCTATGCATGTGTCTCTCTGTGCACATTGTCCACAGAATTGCTCCTATAATTTCTGTGCACTGACTGGGGTATAATGCAGAATAGTGAACTTGGCCCAGGAATTCAGAAACCCCATCACTGCACTTTATAACCCAGCAGAAGGAATAGCAGATGAGAAGAGGAAAGAATGCCAACTCAAGTTCTAAAGTTTTGTTTTAAAAATGACTCTGAGTTTTCATTAGACATGGCTCTCATCAAAGTGACACATACGTAGTAGTTCTAACTAAATGCAAAAAGGCAAAAACAAAAAGCCACTATGTGGAATAATTGCATAAAAAATAAAGTGTACAATACTTCTTCCTTTCAAATGAGCTGATCTAGATGCATGTCACAGCAGATTATGTATTTAATGTGTCACATATTACTGATTTCCCTTAGTTACATCCTAAGAAAGCAGCAATGGTAATGAACATTAAGAACATCTGGAGACATTTTGCTGGCACTGAAAGGTCAAAGTAATTCATTAAATATAGAGAGCCTAGTTGTGAATTCCTTCAAGTTAAATGTTCAGAAAGAAATTGTCAATTTCCTTGTGAGATGGAAAACTATGAGGACAAATGAAGAGGGAAGAAATAGATTACTTGCTCTTATTTTATATATATATTCTTCACCTCTACAAAAAAGAGAACATTAAAGAAGCAGCTGTGGAATTTTGAATAATGGTCTTTCAAGCAAGCTGACTCACTAGAAAAGTCAATCATGCTGAAAAAGGAGAAGGAATTGCCTTAGTACCTGGACACTATAAAGGATGACACCAGAATGACCATGGTGGATCTGAAGGTGGTGTGCAAGACAGAGGGACATGGAGAGTACATAGAGTGGCCAAGGATTGGATGGGACCGAATCATGGCTGATGACCACAACAAGAAGTGAATTAGCTTATTCATTTTTGATGCCACCTGCCTTAAACCAACTTTGAGCATTGGTATGGTAATCCTTAGGAATACAGAGCTAGATATATTTAAATCATGGACGGTGTTGGTAGTTATATAATAGAAAGGTATTTATTGGATTCTTAAACATCATGACCAAACTTTTAAATATTCACATTTATTTCTATATACAGTTTTCACAGCATCTAGAATGTTTCTATATACCTTGTCCTGATGTTAATTTGAATGGATGTATAGTTAGTCAGAATTCCCCATGAAATCTTGTTTTTTTTATTAAAAAAAATAAGGCTGATGCCATACTACTTTAAAAAAAACATACACAGAAAAGGTCAGGTTCATAGCACACTTTTTTGAAACTGCTGTCTATTGCACACAGAATCAGTCTGAATAGATCTTCCATATCTATTTTCATTTAAATTTATAATGGATTTATTTTACTTCTTTACCATACAGGAATAATCTATGTAATGGAATAAAGAGGAAAGATGTGATACATAAGGATACCAAATAGACAAAAATATATGCATATTCAGTGGGGTTAGTCTAAAATGGCTCTGAGTAGTTCTTTTTTATTTCTTTTTCTTTCTTCTTTTAGGAAAGCAATAATGTTTGTCATTTCCTATTGAATTGTTACTGAATTTCATATTCCCCATGGAAATCTTTAGCAACTGCCTTTCTCAGTTTCATCATCTGAAAAAAAAAACTTTAGGTCCAACTCTCTAGGACTAAATCTATTTTAATATAATTGGAAAAGGCAATATGCTAGATTCTGTGTCCTTCCAGGTTTTTTTTTTCCTCTTTTGCTTCCTTTAATTTAACAAAATGAATGAGAATATGATTATATTCAATATCAATCCAAATGATTAAACAGTGATTGAAAGTTTTTTCCCTTCTGTACTACTAGCAGGAAAAGTTAATTTCTCTCCATTACCTGATTTCATTTACTCAAGATATGCAAAACAGATTTCCATATGCTATATAAAAAGAAACATCCATTCTATCTATCTATCTATCTATCTATCTATCTATCTATCTATCATCCATCCATCCATCCATCCACCCACCCACCCATCCATCCATCCATCCATCCATCTATCTATCTATCTATCTATCTATCTATCTATCTATCTATCTATCTATCTATCTATCTATCTATCTATATCATCTGTCTGTCTGTTTGTCTGCCTGTCTAGCTATCTAGCTATCATTTAGCTATCTATAATCTATCTATCATCTATTTCTGTCTATCTATTATGTATCTTGTTAACTTTGTCTGATTGTACCATTTTTCCTTTTTATGGACTGAAGGCAGCAACTCCTTCTATCAGGAAGTATTCATTGACCAAGGACCTTTTATAGAAATATGGGAAGATGGTCATGGGAGTGTCTCAAATGATTGCCAGAAGGAATAGAAAAATTAGGATCCAGAAATGTAGATGAAAGTTTCTTGTTTCTTTTCCTTTCTGTCATTAGATTCACTTGTTACCAGTTAGAACTTTCAAAATCCTCTGAGAACTCCAGAAGAGTCAGGATGAAAACACCATCCCCTATCCCAAGCCCTCAAAAGGTCATCCATAAATGCAACCAATGCTATCTCATTATTATAACCTGGCTTTAATCCTGACCAAGTACTCAAATTAATTCAAAAACTCAATTTAACTTTAACTTAGAATAGGTTTAGTTTCTGACCTAGTCCTCCCTATTTCAACCAACTTCTTCTTATCCCGTCCTTCCATGATATTAAAAAAAAACCCAAAACAATATATATCCCTTGGTTTTTTTAAAAACTAGATATAGTTGCTGTAGGCTGTGGGAGAAATGGATTTCAGAAACCTTTATTGATTCATTCAATATTAAGAAATTGTACTTGAAGATAAGCAACCATATATGCACGATCTTCCATTCAACTTTCCTTTTTTGAACCATTGGGTTATTGGCATCAAAACTGTCTGTTTCAACTAGATGAAAGTGCTACCAGTGAATATGGCAGAGAAATAATCTTAAATAACTTTTCTCTCTATCTTTGAGAAATAGGAGGATTAGCTTTGGGGAAGCCCTTCAATAGAAGCAGAGATTTGGGCATAGGAGGAATGGCACTAAGAAATATCACTGCCAGATATTAAGTGATACATTGTGGCAAAAATTGAGAGGAAATCTGAACAGGATATATATTCATCTGCCCATCTTCTCCTCTGATATATCATAAATACTATTACATTCTTACTGCACTTTGACAATCTGGTTAGATAGTTACTGGTTGAAACATTTCACATTACTGTATTCTAGTCTAGAATATCACAGAACATGTAATCAAGTTTCTGCATGTTAAATACTAACTTTATTATACTTCTGAAATTGTATGCATGTATATAGATTTTTTAACAACTCCCTTCTACAATATCTTAATCTAAGAATCATATCCCCTCTCTCCCTTACACATACTTAGCTGCATAATAAAATGTCCATAAACAAGCAACCATGTTCAGAGAACACCAAGAACCCAACAGTTCGGTCATGAATTAAATCTGTTGAATTGGATATGCCTCTCCTTTCATCTTCTTCACCTTTGGTGAAGGACTGCACTTTAAAATGAAGCAGCAGTGACTGGCTGTTTAATATCTAAAATTAAAGGATATGTCTCCTATATCCCTGTTATTTGGAACTCAATATACATGCTTCCTGTAGTTTCACTGTCAACTTTTCTTAACTTTCTGAGTTTGCTGTGGGTAGCAGGTACTATAGGCACCTAATGGCCACAGTACAGACAATTTTGATTTGCTCTCCATAGTTTCACTGCATCATACAAAATCTTCAGCTCATGTACTCTTCCTTTTCTATTAGAAATGTGTTAATCTCTCCAATTTTTATAACAATATCTGTCTGGCAGTTAATAAAATGACCAGAATCTCAGACTTTTCCTTGTGAGACAATTCTGCCTGGATTCTATTTTCAAACATCCCTCTGAATTCAAGGCTAATATCTATAATAGAGCAGAAGAGGATAAATGATTTGCCAGGTATTTGCAAACAGAAGGTTCCAATTGGTTTAGACTTTTATTATATGCTCCAATGGTTCTTAGAACAACAAGAGAAGATGTGACTTGATGAAAAAGTAAGCAAACAAACAAATATCATAGGTGTTCTACTTAGAAAATTTATTTTTCTTGTTCTATTTGTCTGCTAGAGATGGTCACATAGGAGACTGTTGCTGATGATGCATCCTGCCAATTATAAATAGTAAAATAAATGAACAGAATAGCAGAAATGTTCAATAAAGCTAACTTATCTAGTCTGTTGTTAGGAGCTCAAGTACCCTGGAAACACTTTTGTGATACTTTCTGGGGGGAAAAAAGAATAAATCCATTGATCACTTATTCCAATATAAAGTCAAAACAAAATGTAAACCAGCTTTTCTTTAAAAATCAGGGATTCTACCACTTGAAACTATAAATAAAATAAATGAAATCAAATAAAATTGTAACAGAAACTGTAAATAGCATGGAATAACTGCAGTGAGCACAATGGCAACAACCCTCAGTCTCCCAAAAAATTATTGTCTTTCCAATCTCTGGAAGCATTAATCTGACCTTTACAAAGACTATTTCACAGAATAGAGGATACAATTTGATGACATTACCTGAGGGCCTCTGACCCTTCACCTCACAAATCACCTGAAGTTGGACATTGTTTTCACTAGCCTATGTTGCTGTAGCTGTGAGTCCAGGAGGACTTGTAAGTATCCTGCTTTTTCAAGGGGAAACATCATCCTATGGGGAGTTATTACTTGAGCTTCAGTGGTTTTCTTACATCCATTCTTAAACAGTCTTCAAACTTTTAGTCTAGAATTCAGTGACATTTCCAGATTTGCCTGAGGGGAAATGTAAAAATGTGTATCATTAGTATCCTAATATTATCTCACCCTGATGGATAACCTATCTCAAAGCATTTATAGAATAGAATATAATTCTTTATTGGCTAAGTGTGATTGGATGCACAAAGAATGTGTCTCCAGTGCATAAGCTCTCAGTGTACATATAAGCGACAAGTGATAAATCATGATCATCATAATAAAATACAATCATCATAAATCATAAGATACAAATAGTGATAGTCATAGGATACTAAACAAGCAAACAACATAAATCACAATAGGATACTAAATAAAGGCAATCAACATAAATCATAACAAAGAAATAACAAAGTTATAGTTATAAGAAGCAAAGAAAAAGATAACCGATGAGATTGAAAGAAGAGAAAGATGAAAAGAGAAGGATAACAGGTTATACAGTCCTTCTACATGGTTTGACTTTTTATATAGTTCTTAAGCAATAGCAGAGAGAAGATCAAATTCTAAAGGAACCTAAAAATGTTGGTCTACTAAATTGATCCCTCTTTCCACACTGACATGAATACTTTTATTGGAAGATGTTGCTTCAGGCATCATGATAGATTCTGTCCATGAAGAGTCAAAATGTTATATAAGTCATAATAAGCAGCACCTTTTCCTGTCTGTCTTTTCCTAGTAGGTAAGGCTTAAAAATTAAATCACCATTTAAAAACTGAAGAAAGTTATTTACTGTACTTTCCAATATCTGTCTGCCTGATCTGTCTGACTCCTTCTGTGATTTATAGCTATAGATGATATAAAGATATTTTTTTTTGGCATTTAGGTGTTTTGCTTTATTACACATTTTTACTTTCATATAATATTAATACAAAAATAATAATAGAATTAGCAATATTTTTCAGTTTTCACTGTTACTGTGGGTATCCATTCAAATACACATTACTGCAAATAAGAATTAAAGAAAAAATTCACCTACAATTCAGAACCTCCAAGGTTATATTTGACTAATGGACTGTCAGAAAATTTGTAATAAATTACTATTCCATAAGGTTAGCAAACACACACACACACACACACTATGTACAAACCTACATAAGTGGCCCTGTATTAATGAATTGCTTCCTTGTGAATAGAGATCTGATTTGAAAGGTAAATCCATCTTGCTTGTGGAAGCTAACTTGGCAATGACAGCTTGAATTTCTTCTAGCAAAGTTTGGCAGAATAGTCTTATTATCTTGCCCAGCACCTAATAATTAATTGACCTCAGCTTTGGAATCAATTCGTATGATTGGATAACTGGAAACTTATCTCTCTGGAATTAGTCTATTATAGGCTCATCGAAAGGTAAATGTTGATAATGCTCACTTTTTTATGGTGCTCCTTCACAGAGAAGATAAATATCACATTATTATAAGAAAATTGCAACATATCAAAAGATGCATATTTATGATATGACTTTTTGCTTTGTTTTGATTGGCATGAGGATGAACATACAGAGACAAATTTATTTGTTGTTTTCTCCCATTTCCCCCCCTATTTTGTTACAAGAAAGTGGGGATTACTGCCAAACTGTAATTAAACTAAAGGACCTGGAAAATGGGGCATGTTATTTAGGCATCAGACTTAAAAGGAAGAAAACAGAAGTTTCTTGCCAAACTGGAAACTAGTAAAAATGGGAGTAAAATGCTGACAGAATTAGGAATAAAGGAAACAGATAATTTATATTTAAAACCCATTCCACTGTTAACAGTGGACTTGAACTATCAGAAAAGTCATACTGAATGACATTTAAGAAGGGTAATAGAAAAGATATTTTATTCACTGTTTATAAGCAGTGAAAAGAATGAAAAGGCAATTGAAGCAATAGCTTCTGCAGTGACTGAGGAACAGTTGAAGAAAGGCAAGATGGAGGAAGCAGTTTCAGGATATAAGCTCCACCTCTTTTGTAGTTGTACCATATATGCAGATACTACTTGAGCCATCTTGCCTTTTTTGATCACCTACATTCATCCCAGATGTCACTGACCTAAACATATATAGATATATATTTCACAAGAAGCTAGGATTACCAGTGTTGGCAGATCCAAGACTCATTTGTTTGTGGCTTTAAACTGGATTAAAGGCAGAACAAATCTACCTCAAGTTACCTGTATTAGAGATGAAATCATTAGCTAAGCCAGCAGAAAACAAACAATAGCGACATTGACCTCAACAGAAGGTCCTTTCCTTTTCAGTGCTCAAGTAAATTAGGAGCAATGTATTTAGGGCTATTTTCTAACACTAGATTTAATGGGTATAAATTGTTTCCATTACATACAAAGGAAGCACATAAGGATAAATTCATGAGCTTAAATTCATGAACAAAACACTTTGATGCAAAATATTTATTTTAAAAATCTTGAACGAGCTCCAATGCTTAAGAACTGATATTTGACTTGGATCACCAAGATTTCATAAAGAAGATGAATCTTGAGGAGGAAGGGGGGTGGAAGATGAAAGAGGGCTTTAGAGAATATATATATATAGTGATTCAGATTATACAGTAACAATATTCCATGATAAATTTGATTGGCATAATCATTAATGATAGTTTAGTTTCAGAAGGTGGCAGCCTCCAATAAAATTCAGAAACTAAGCTTGGTAGATTTGTTTGTTTGATTGTTGTTTGTCTGTCCATCCATTCATCTCATTTCTGCCTTGCCCATCTCACTCAAGTGACTATGGTTAGTACTTTTATAGTTCATTACCAGTGAATAACAAGGCAATGGATTACACTGAAAATCAGATCATGCCAGAAAAAAGCGGTCACTGATCTCTTCTGGACAATTGCCAATAAAAGCTGTATCAATATGTCTCTGAGGCTACCAGGAATCTGAACTGACTGTAAAAAGACTCTTTCTGTTTAATGGTAGCCAAATCCAACAGGCTACAGGTATTGGACATATATTTTGGGGTATTTATTCTATTTAGCTGAACTGGGAAATTTTCGTTTTCTATTTCCCTCTCTCAGGTGAAGGGCATGTAAAAGTATCACATTAAATATTAGGCCAGTGTCCCCAAATGACTTCTGGTCCATGGGTTGAATCTTGTTAATAGTCCTGTAAGTTCTTTTATTCAACCCAGAGATTCTATTAGATTATTTCTATGAATAAATTGTATCAATTGTTGCAGTATAAAGTTAATATTGTCAGAATAGAGTAGAATATAACTTTATTACAGTCTTAGACCAGCAATAGACATCACTATTTACAATATATATAAAAAATACTGACACATTATAATACATTAATAGTGGATAAAAACATCCATTAAGAAAATACATGTTCTCAAACAGTTAGGGGCATTCCCTGGTTTATATGAGTGGAGAGCCAATAAGTATGGGTGTAAATATCATTTTCCAAAGTTTGTTCTATCTCCCAAAATTATCACAAATTGACAACTATATTTCTGTAACCAATTTTTTTCTAGTAGACATTGTAGCAACACAGAATTTTGCCACTGCATGCCTAATAGCAGGGTTTGAATCCTGGAGGAAAAAGTCTATATAAAAATTGTCTGCACTCCCTGGCAATCTCTCTAGTAAGGGGAGAATATACAATGATGTATAAACTCTGTATAACTCACAGTACAATAAAACATGTGAGATAACTTCAACTTCTCCTTTACCACATATACATACCCATTCTGCTATTGGTGTTTTCTTATACCTGCTCTGAAGGAGTGCTGATGGGAGAATATTAAATCTGGCTCTGAAGAATGCTATTCTTTGTTTTGGGAAGATCAGATCATTTAGATATCTTGCTGATTCCCACACTTCCTGTTTAATTCTGTCCCTGCTGTGGCGAGCCAACCTATTTAGTTCTTCTTGAAACTCCATGTCCTTCATTCTATTGATTACTACTTGCTTTGCTTGGTCAAAGTCTAGGGACATTAAGAATACTGGTGAGAGCCCACAGGAGCCCAGCTTGTGGTCTACTGCCTGCTTCCAGGGGGATGGGTAGTTATCAGTCAGTACTAGAGGGGTCAGTCCCTCTGGGAAGAAATGCATTTTTAGCCAATGAATGGTCATCATCTTCCAGGCTTTTACCTGAATTTAAGGCATGTCTGTCTCGATTCTTACCTGGGCATTTGGAGTTCCTTTGGGTGCAGCTAATATGGCTTGCAGGAATTTGGTTTGTATAGGTTCTAGCAAGTCTTTTTTTCTTTCAAGGATTCCTCTTTGTGCCCCATATAGAATTTGTGCCAATGTTTTGGCCTCAGCAAATTTTAAGGCTGCAGGAACTAATTGCCCTCCACCGGTGTAAAAAAAATTGTTTAATTGCATTTGAGGACCTATAGGCTGCTTGCAATGTCTGATCCAGGTGTGCCTTCCATGTTCCTTGCAAGTGGAAAACCACCCCAAGGTATCTGAATGTCCTAACCTGTTCTAAACTGTGCCCTTCTATTTTCCAGGAGTATTGTCTAGGTCTGTTGATTTATCAAAGTTAAGGACCAGCTTATTCTGTTTACAGAATTAAAGTGTTGCTATAATTGCTTTTTCAGTCCTATTGGAGTTTGTGAAATTATAGCAGCATCATTGGCATATAGGAGAATCTGGATTTTACATTGTGCTACATTAGGAGGATGTAAATCAGGGTTCTTAAGAGGTTGATCAGAGGGTTAATGTAGAAGTTAAAAGGGGAGGGGGATAGGATGCAACCCTGCCGTACCCCTTTTTGTACCCTTACTGGGCCGGTTAAAGTCCCTTGAGGATTACACCTGACTTTCAAGGTGGAATTAGCATACAATTTTTGTATGAGGAAAAGGAGGCATTTATCGGTGGTATTGCACTTTAATTTCTCCAAGAGCATTCCTGGATATTAAATTGAAGTCTTGCTTAGCATCAAGAAAGGCCACAAAAAGAGAGGATTTTTTTTATTATTCATGTATTCTTGAACCAGAAGGTGAAGAACCAAGATATGATCCACCATAGATCTTTCTTCTCTAAAACCAGCTTGCTCATCTTTGATTATCCCCCCAGAAATTAGCCACTCCTGAAGTTTATAGTTTAGGTGTTTGGCATACAATTTACTAATAACACTCAGAACTAATAGATCTATAATTACCTGGATCATTTTTATTACCTTTTTAATAAATTGGTATGATAATTGCTAGCCCCCAATCTCTTGGCATACATCCCATTTTATCTATAAATGTAAACAGAGATGCTAAAAGTGGAGCCCACCAACTGGCATTCTTTGTTATTATTTCTGGAAGGACATTAGCAGCACCTGGTGCCTTTTTAGCCTTGAGGGTTCCGATCAACCAGGATATCTCTCCTGGTGTAACTGGGGGCCAGTAAGGAATTTGGTCCAAACTAATTTGGCTCTCCTTAGTCAGGGTCTGTATATTGCTCTCTAAAATCTTCTTCCCATGCATGAATCGGTACCTGATTAGTTGGGGTTGGGGGGATTTCCCCAATCCTCTAGTGATGTGCCAGAAAAGGGGTGTATTTTTTGTCTTGACTGCTGCTATTAATCTATGCCAAGACTCCTTCAGAGCCACACTTTTCTTTTCTTTTATCAGGGTCTTATATTGTGCCAGAAGCATTTGGCATTTTCCAAGCAAAAAGTCATTATTTTTCTTGAATTCTATGCTTCTGCTCCAGGGAGAAGGCTTCCTGGATTCTGTATTTCTATCCTAAAGAGAAAAATTATCAAAGATCACTGAACATTATAAACAATACAGCAGTATACTTATTTCAATAAATTGTTGCCAAAGGACTGAAATTGAATAACCTTGGTAAAATCATTATATTATGATTAAAGGTAGATTTTTCAGCCACAAAATTGCATTCTCTTTCCTGAATATAGACAGTTTGGTGAAAAATGTCAATTTTTGAAGATGTACTATATTTTTAAACTTAAGATAATACAAAATGTTCCAGGAACGTTTAAGTTCAATTTAATATGCATCAGTTAACATCATTTAGCTTATCCTCTCTTTTTACAAAAAAATCCAATTCACATCGAGGTTTAGAAAGTAGTCAAATCCAGTCACATTCCTATTATGGCAATTCATATTCATGGACATTTTTTGAGAACCTATATCCCAAACAGGTGTGGAAAAGGAAAAGAAATAATCATTGAAGGACTCAAATCTAACCTGTGCATATAAGAGGATCTATTAAAAAGTGACTTCTGAAGCAGACATTTTTTAAAATTGGGGGTTAGGTGGAGATCCTGCTTTATAGTTCACCCTTAAGTAGCTCATTCCAGTAAAATATCAAAATGCTGAAACTGAGATGGGGTGGGAGTCAGATTATAACATGATACTAGGAATAGACACTAAAAATAGTTTCAAACAAATACAGTACAATAGAAAAGAATTAACTTAGAATAAATACTGATCAATATTCATCAAATGGGGATCATATCAAGACCATTTTCATGATTCCCCTTGACAGCTGTATCAACAAATTCATTCTCATGCAGTGATCTACAATAAAAACAAGGGAATTTTCTCTATACCATAGAGTCCATGGGGACAATGTCCTGTTCTTCTGAGTAATAACACATTAGTATTCATTAAATGGTTGCAGTACAGTTATTCTTTCTTTTTCTTAGAATAGGGAAATTTTTGTGCTTTGTGCTCATTTGTTTTTATGAAAGAAACAAGAAACAAATGTAAAATGTAAAAAAAAGATATATCTAATCATCAAGGAAACAGCAGAAATATAACATGGAAGTTGGAATAAAATCTTATGATCTGCATTCATCACTTATGATATTTAAACTATATTTTTCACTCAACAGCAACACACATGTTTGTCTTTCAACACAGGAGCAGTTTCCTTGACCTCAACATAGCCACTTATATGAATCTAAATTAAACATATGTAGAAGTGTCGATAAGGCTGGATTTTAAATTATCGCTATTATAGCCTTCATAGCAGGGAACAAATGAACAGTGACCTAGAACAGGGAAGTGGGTTCTTTTATCTCTGTATGTGCCACATAAAATCTATAAAACAAGGAAGGGAAGGCACAGGAGTTTATTAATGGTATTGATTCAATGTATTTTTCATTAAAATAAAAATGAGAAATACTGCATTTTGGTTCTCATTCTATTTTTTTCTGCTCCATTTCCTTAGAATACTTCATGATCTAATCACACCAAAACTTTCAGCTTCTAAAATATTTCTTTGTTCAAATGCATGTGCATGAATCAGTATTCATTTTTCAAGTATGTACCTTCCATTAGAACAAACTTATGATAATCAGCCATGTATTTTCCAAAATATCCACACACGTGTTCAGATATATACATACAAGCACAAGTAGCAACAAAATGTTAACTTACATGCTTTTTTCTTTCTTTTATTAAAACAGAGGTCTCAAATGTACACTTGTTTTCTTAAAAAAGCAATATTTAAATGTAATGTTCAAGATTCAGTTTTCTTATAAGCTTGGCTTCAATTTTAAAAATTAATTTCTACCAGACATTTGAGTCAGTATGATTGTATTATACATTATGCCTTTTCTGTTTCATGAGACACCTTTAAATCATGTATCCCATTTAGCAATTTTATGCATGCATGAGTAAATGGTTGGGCTACACATATTACAAAAATGATTTGGAAGAAATGTTCCAGACGTTGTATGATCATGACCACATCATCTCTTTGCTTTTATTAAAGCAGCACATCATATCTGACACTTTTGATGAGCCTGTATAAAGATGGGGATGCTATCAGAACAAATATGAATAAGCACTACATAGTAGAAAAGAGTCACACTTTTTTCCCAACACAATTCTGGTAGTTCTGAATGAACACCTATATTAATAAGTTGCAGAAAATTAAAATACTTCATCATAGAACCTTGTTTGGAAGTCTTCTCACATTCTGGGAGGAAAAAGAGAAATGATAGGAATTATCTTCAGACATTTTATGAATGTGTAAACTTCCACCAAGGCAGCCATTTTTTTTAGAACATTCTAGAGTGCTTTCATTGGTAACCAGTAGAATCATTCTATTGAAACTGCAACATCCAAATAACCATAAGATCATCTAATGCAATATTTCAAAAGAGTTGTCCTAGGAATCTTAGGATTCCCCCAAGACCCTCTCAAGGTTTCATGAAATCAAACTTATTTGCCATCCTATTTTAAAAAAATAATACAATATTAAAATCCCATCAAACAATCATGGAAAATAATGTTGGCAGCAATTTTAATTTTTTAATATGGTAAATATTTACAAATATGACCCATACAAATAAAATATTTGGGGTCCTCCTTAATTTTTAAAAGTAGGAAAGGGTCCTGAGAGAAGAAAGTTGAAAAAAAACCCTCATTGATCCAATGATATTTAATCATATTCTGGATTATTGCAGTCCAAATACAGAAATCCTACTTCAACTTAAATCATCACAAGTAAGAATGAATACACTCTGACTGTTCAAATGGTAACAGGGTAAAGCTGGGTAGTAAATATATAAAGCAGATATAATATCAGACAGAAATGATAAAGAGGCAAAGAGCAGATATGTTGGACTCTTCCAACATAATGAGATAATGAACCATAGTGAAACAGTTCGATTCTCACCAGCTCAAGGTTGACTCAGCCATCCATCCTTCCAAGGCTGGTAAAATAAGGACCCAAATTGCTGGGGGCAATATGCTCTGTAAACCTCTTAGAGAGGGCTGTAAAGCATTGTGAAGTGGTGTAAGCTATTACTATTGTTATAAGTGGCATTACAAGGTATGAACAAAAAAGTTGTTCCATATTTTTCTGACTGTCCTAAATCTATTTTAAGTGAAACAAAATTGTTGTCTTCCCGTTTTATCATTTGAATTCAGAGATCTTACTTGATGCTTAATGTTCGAGATGGTGGAACTATCACACTTAGCAGATGTTCTGTGATATTGAGCATCCTGTTCTAAAATATTTAATCTCAATGTTTTTTTTCATTTTTGATATGAATTGCATTCTAAATTGGATCAGTCATAACCCCTCAGTTTTATCTATCTGAATATAATACAAGTGGAATGTGATGGAAGTAAAGTTAGCATAAGAATAAATGGAATGCCTAATGGAGAGCTTAAAATTGAACAGGGAGTAGCACAAGGACCTTTTATGTCCCCTTCAATTTTTAATGTATTCATGGATAAATATGAAATATGAAGGAGAGGCAATTTAGTTGATGGTGTGATGCTACCTCCTTTTGAATGGAAGATAGCACCATGTTGTTGGTTGAAAGATTTATGGAAAAAAATAGATAGATTGCATAATGCAACAAAGTGTATAAATCTGAAAATTAATGGGTATTCAGGTGTGTAATCTAATTTTTAGGTTTAGGTCTTAAGAAATACATGTAATAAAACAAATAAATAATGGAAATTATGAAAAAGTACAGAATTACTAAAGCCAACACATTGTGCTTTGTTTATCAGAATTATGGGCTTGTTCCCTTGAAAGTTAATTACAGCTGCATTTTAATTTTAATATTGGGAACACTGTTATTTTCTCCAGCTTTTGCTGATCAGATTTCAGCATGTACTGAAGAAATTTGCTAATTTTCTTGAAGAATTCATTTTCAGTATATTTCTGTGCACAAGAATCAAAAATTCACAGAGCAATGACAAATAAAACCTGAGTACTAATCCTCTACAACACCTATGTTGCTTCTATCCTTCTTCACTAGCAATGATCGTAAACAAAGCATTGGAGGGAAATAAGCAGAACAGATGGAAGTGGGATAAATATATTCATCTTGACAGTTTAACTATAAGATGACTGACCATTAGCACGAAAGGTCCAGATGGCTTATAAAAAGTAAAAATACTGGAGCACACACTAGAGGGTGCTGTTAGATAGGTTAGTGTAAAAGAAATTGTTTTTACTATTATCAAGAGTGCAGGTCTGTGTCAGTATGTGATTCATGTCTTAGAGCCATTATGTAAATGGCTTTTATAACATTATTTGGTCTTAAATAATCTTAAAGCTAAATATCTCACATTTTAAGCTTGCTGTCTTTCTTGGATTACATATTTGATGGAAAAAATCTATCTTCTTTTGCACGAAGTTCTATACACATCACTTGACTGCAGAAGTTCCATGCATTTTACTACAGTAAATCCAAACGCCACTGGTCAAGTATGTAGAAAATGGGAGGCTTATGTGTAAGCAGGCTCAAATGTTATTTAGGCAGTTTCAGATACAGTACAGAATTATCAATGAAAATATGATTACTAGCACTCTATACAGATCTCTTATCATAGTCTGTATTGAATGGGTTGATGAATGGCTTATATAAATATATGCATCATAGATTAACTATCAGTGAAATAGTATTTCTGCTTAGCAAATTAAAGCATCATAGCTAATAAACTTACACATCATTTTAGAAAAGGAGGGAGGGAGGTAGAGAAGGAGGGAGTAAGGACAGAAGGCACATCCAATTCAATGTGCATTTGAGGCTCCCCTCCCCCTCCAGGAATCGAAAGACAAAATGGGATTGGCTCCTGTTTCTTCCTCATAATTACACCAAGTGGCCTGTTGGGGAGGGTAAGCCTTCAAAGGAGGAAAGACTCCAGAATCCTTGGAAGAGTTTGGTGCTTACATGTACTTCCATTATTGTGGTTCCTGAGAAAATATCTTTAAAATGCCAGTAAGAATGAGCAGTTACCCAACATTGCTACATCAATACACTCAACTCAGTGGTGAAGATATGATAGTTATGATGAGAAACTTAATACAGAATCCAATAAAGACAACCAGAGAGAATATCACTGCAACAAGATGAACCTAATTCCTAAGGCTCCTACAATCACAGAAAAACAATGCAAATGGCTTCTCAATTTACTGACTATGGGGTGATGCAGAAAGTTAGTACAAGGCTTTTATTACATTAAATTGGGGAAAATTTAGTGCTTTATATGTATAATGAACTTAATATTCGTAGACATGCTTTAATTTACTTGAAGTGTAGTCTAAGAGATGTTCTTCTGTATCATTTTTAATCTTGGCACACTTAACCATACTGACCTCATTCCTGTCTGAGAGTAGACAGTGAAGGTAGCTACTTATTTGTAAACTCAAATGAGAGGAATGGCTAAAATGGAGAAACATTGGAACAGTAAGGATAAAGATGGAGGATTTTACTAAGAACATTAAGTGAAGAATTTTTTTTTCTTGCCACAGATTATAAAATAAATTGAATTATATAACTTTCCATACTTCTTCACCAATAAGGCTAAGGCCTTGTGACACAGTTTAGCAGTCTGACTCATAAATTCTGTTGCAATATACAATATGAGCTATTTCTATCTCCAAAAAAAATTAAGCAGATATTTCGCAAAGAAACAAGCTCAGAAGAAGCAGTTATCATTCTGTTCATTCCCAGTTTGGAAAAAGTCTGACATGAGAAATTCATTTAACATCTTCATAATGACATCCTACTTTGTCTATATGAAGAAGTTCATTTCTAAGTGAAACTGTCACCATTGCAGACTGGTTATGTCAGAATCTCAAGAAAAGGACTACGCTGAACTTAAATTAATTAAATTAAATTAATTAAATTAAATTAAGAACTGGAAAGTTTGGTTTCTTGTAGTTATAATGCTGTGACAATTGGCCTGCTTGTACTACTGACACATTGCTAGAGCCAAGAAAAGGTTTTTTGATTATGTGACTTACCTACAAATACCTTTAAAAGATTATCCCACCAGTAATGTAGTCCTGACTAGAAGTAGAGATTCAATGTTGTGAAAACTCCATATGTTAAAACTTGCTCTAAAAAAAGTTTAGGATAGGCTTGAGTCAGAAACATCTGTTCTGAGGAACTTTCTATTATCCAAACAACAAAGAATATGACACCCCTTAAACCAGGGGTGTCAAATTTGATTTCATTGAGGGCTGCACTAGGATTATGTTTCACTTTGGGGGGGGTGTGGCCAAGGTAAGCATGGCCAGCTCAGCCTCACTTGTGTTGGACACACCCGTGATGGCTCGAGCACTCTGCCAGCAAAAATGGACACCTGAGCTTTATTTTTGGCCGCAACGGCCTCCTGCAACCCTCTGTCATAGAAAATGTGGCTCAGTCTTTAACTGTTTCCAGGGAAGCCCTACAGATCTAAGCACCCCATGGACTGGATCCAGCCCCCTGGCCTTGAGTTTGACACTCCTGCCCTAAACTGTAGGAAACTAGGAAGCTTGTGGGGAAAAAAGCTAGCAGCTAGAGTCCAGAGTTTCAGTGTTATATTTTTCACCACCATAATTAGAGTTTATTATCCATTTAGTAACCTCACCTGAAGTGAAAAATAAGAGATATTTTAGAGAATTTTGCTTAGACAAAACATCTGAAGAATTCTAAGGAAAGCTAGTGATCCTGTTCAGATCTAGTGTTTTAGTTCAACGAAATTTAGGAGCAATATTTGCTTTGAAATGTGAACTAAGTTGATATTTAATTGGCTCAGCTCCTGGAAACTTATACAAGCCTCATATCATATTATTTAATTCAATTTTGTGCCTACCCTGGGCAGTTTATAATGGAAAGGAAATGACATGTAATCAAGAAATGAACATATCCTATCAGAAGACTAACTCCATATCAAAACCATAGGGAGTTGATAATCATCCTATCCCAAGAATTAAGAGAACAATTCAATTTTTAACAGTTTACAGAAAGCCATTAAGGTGGAAGCAGTAGGAATATCTGTAGGGATGTCATTCCAGATGCCCTTTGGAACTCTGATGACCCTTCTTCAGATCAACCATTGGCCATGCATGTGGAAAGGGGCTAAGGTTTACTCTTGAAAAACTAAAGTCATCATTGATTTGAGTCAGGAAACTGGTATCACATTTTTCAAGCTTTATATATTAGAGGTATTGCAGATATATTGTTTTTATTGAAGTAAAGTGGCTTTGTAGCACTATAAATATTTCAATTTATGAGGTGATGTAGTTATTTAGTGTGTTTCCTCAGATCATAACAGAGTAGATTAAATTAAGTTATATTATGCTGTATGGTTTTTTTTTTTTTATTTCTATAGGAAGGAAAAATATATATTTCAGATCCTTTCCAAGCTGTAGAAGATGTTATACCATATGACCTCTAATTTACTGCTGATGACCTTTGTTTCACATACAAATTCTGCACAGTTTTGAACTACTGACAATTTCAACTTACTGCTGTAAAGAAAGTCAAACAATGGAAGTTGTATGAAATATAACTGCAGATTATATATACCGGGTGTTAAAAACTAGGATAAGTGAGGGGGGGAAATGGATGTTTATGGAGTCCTGGTGGCATAGTGGTTAGAATGCAGTATTGCAGGAAGATTTGCCTACAGCCTGGAGTTTGATTCTGATGGGGCTTGAGGTTCTCAGCCTTCCATCCTTCTGAGGTTGTAAAATGAGGACTCTGATTGCTGGGGACTTTATGCTACATTGTAAACCACCCAGAGAGTACTGTAAAGCAGTGGTCCCCAACCTTTTTTGTGCCGCGGCCCGGTACCGGCATCATAAAATCATCCACGGCCCGGTACTGGCATCAGCACGCATGGCAAGGCAAGCCGAGCGACCAGCCAGCCAGCCGTCCCCCGCTTCTCCACGCCACCTTCAACTCCTCCTTTGTACCTATGTCGATGGGCTTCGCGACAGCTTTGGGACGGTCGCTCGGCTCACCTTGCCATGCATGCTGAAATAATCCTTGCACCTTAGTTTTGTTTGAAGACCCCTCCCCGATGAAACTAAGGTGCGAGGATTCTTTCAGCACCCAAACGCCGCTTTCTACCCGGAAAAGCTCACCGGAAGCACTTTTTCATCAAAACAAGATGGCGGCGCCCAGCAAACAGGTGGCCTGGTAGAAATTGTTCCACGGACCGGTACCGGTCCCTGGACCGGTGGTTGGGGACCCCTGCTGTAAAGCACTATGGCGCAGTATATAGGTCTAAGTGCTTTTGCAATTATGAATGGAAACATTATATATTTAAGACATTTTCCCAGTTAATGATGGTACTTCCGGTCATGTATGCCTCTTAAATAAGAGAGAAGTAGACAAAAAATATCAGGGTAGTCTTTAAATCCTACTTTTAGTCTTTAGACTAAAGTGCACCTACTAAAGTGCACTTTCCATCATGTAACCAGCACTAAAAATGGTTCAACTACAACAATGTTTAGCAGCCTTATCCTTAACTCTGCATGAATAACATCAGTGTTATACATTCTTTATTTTCATGAGTACTAACACAAACTCTAAATTTCCTCTAGAAAAAAAAGAGAAAAGCTTTTATCCCTGACTGATAATAAAGCATGTGGAAGATGTAAATATATGCAACTCTCAAAAGCTTTCAGAATAAGAAGCTGGGAACTTGTGTGCTTATTTTTATTATAAGAAAGCAAGAGCTATTTCTTTCAACTAGGTAGATACAGACCGCAATGGAAGTGTTATTCTGACAGTCAGTGTAACTCTAATGACTAATATATTTCTATAAACTAAACATTTTTATGCTCATTTCAAAAAGGTAACTCATAATTTGTATCTCAAGAAGGGAGTTATGTATTAGTGGAACACTTCATTTCATACATTCCTTCTTGTATCAAAAATCACAGATTAAAAAAGGTTGTTGTTGTTTTTCCAGAAAACTGATATAACAATTGCAATTTTCAGCCAAGCTTGCAAATTATGACTTGTGGGAAGTTCAAACAGCACTGTTTTGCCTTTTAATAAATAGAAGATTCTGGATGCTAATAAATCTTTCAAAGATTCATTTTTCCCATTCTTGAAGACTCCACAGGGTTATACTTCTTCCTTTTAAGACAAATTGTCTAGAACAGGGGCTGAATTACTGAGAAACATAGGTTCTGGGTTTTACGGTTTTTATCTGAGTCATTTTATTTATTTGTATCATGCCTTTATTATTTTTACAAATAATTCAAGGCAGCAAAAATATTTATTTATTTATTACATTTATTTGTTGCCTATCATAGCTTTCTTCTCCTATTTTCCTCATAACAAAAACCCTTCTGAGATGGGTTGAGCTAAGAGTGTCTGGTGCAAAATTATTCAGCTAGTTTTCTTGTCTAAAGTGGGACTAGAACTTCCAATCTTCTGGCTTTCAGGGCAACATCTTAACCATTACACCAAACTGGCTCATTAACTGACTTAACTGGCTTATTAAGATAATGTCTAAGAATACAAGTGGTTCCAAACAAGATGGGCTGTTTTATTTATAATTTTTTAACCACCTTTGGTATATAGGAGTTGGGACAAATTGACAGGAGTTCATTCTGTTATACAGCTCACACTTTTGGGTTTTGAATTGCTGAGGTGTTCCAGTGATGGGATTCAAAATTTTTACTACCTGTTCTGTAGATGTGGCTTGGTGGGCGTGGTGTGGCTTGGTGAGCATGGTTTGGTGGGCATGGCAGGGGAAGGATACTGCAAAATCCCTATTCCCTCCCCTCCGCACTAACCTGCTTCCCAGCTCTGTTTCCTGTGCAGGGCAACAAAAGAAGATCCAGCCAATCAACAGGTACTCGGGAGGCAGAGAATAGATGGGGGCAGGGCCAGTCAAAGGTGGTTCTCTGAACTACTCAAAATTTCTCCTACTGGTTCTCCAGGACTGGTCAGAACCTGCTGAATACCACCTCTGCTTTTGACCTCTCAATGGTCTTCTGGTGTCCCAATCACATGAATCACCTTGGCCCTTGTAAAAGCTAGGAGAGAACTGATTAGCTGTGATATTCCATTCCTGTCTTTTGTTGCCTTTCCTTCACCTGGAGGAACACTGAAAGCACCACTCTACTGTATGTCCCATAATGGCAATGATAGAGCTCAACTTTATTTGTTGCAGTTTATGATAGAATTTTTTTACTACCTATTCTGAGGATGTGGCAGGGTGGGCGTAGTGTGGTTACGTAAGCATGGCTTGGTGGGCATGGCGGGGAAAGGACAGGAGGTGTCTGCTGAGAGTGCAAATATTGGAATCGTCTTTTTTTATTTCACATTTATGGATGTTGGCTTCATTCCCTAACTAATGTATATCTACATGCAGTTGACTTACAAAAATATAGAAGTGGCTTATCATTTTTCCTCCCCTCCTCTTCCACCCTTGACTTCCAGTTTATTTTTATTAGTAAAAGTAAAAATATCCCACAAAAGAAACTGCCCTAAAAAGCTGCAGGTTAGAGATTTTGCAACATAGTAAGAACACTTTTAAACTTTTCCTCAGGACTTGGGAGCAGGTTGATTCATGAGCCTATCTTCTGAGAGACATAGTGTATTATGACTGGTGACTGTTCATATGCTGGTATATGGCTTTCACTTTACTTTTAGGATATTGTATGTTTTTATTTGCAATTTTATTTTGGGATTAGCTTATACTACTGAGAGTCACAATTTTTTACATAAATGCTCAAAATAAATAATATATAAAAAACTTTTATTTTTCTTTCTTTTTATTCTGAGCTTTGTTTGAAAGCAGCATTGGAGTAATCATTTGGAAGAGGGAAAAATGAGCCCTTCCAGTTTCATCTGCCAAAACTGCTTCAAATCCTTGTCATTTCAGTTCAATCAGGAAAAAAAGTAAGTGTAATGATGATGATTACCTATTACTTTCATATTGCTTCCAATAGAAAAGATTTATAATGCCAAGATATGATCCTGCAATTTATGGGAATACTTTTTGAGAATGATTTCAGATCATCTGTACTCCCACTGTTAACAGATAGCAGTAAGAGTTTATTCCCATCAATATACTGTACTTTCAAATAAATATCTTTAGGAAAAAAAATTATATTGGCCAAGAACTTTACTATACCTGATTATAAAAATATCACACTTCATTTTTTCCTGACATTATTGCCTGAGGTCTCAATATGTATTTGAGTTTCACGGATTGAAGAATATATATTACAACAGTACTTTGATCTTTATAGATCTGTTTTCTAACCTTTAAAAATAATAGGTTAGAAGTTTATGCTGTTCCTAGTTCAATCCTGCTTCAAAAGTTATAATTGTGAAAAGAAATGGTGAACATGCATGTCATGCCTTTGTTTTCAACTTGAACAAAAATAAAATGAAAATGTAATTCTATGGTGGCAGATTTGTTCTAGATCAAACTGAGAAAACAATGGAGCTGTAATAATACATAAGTTAACCTATTTTATGTTATATCACATGTTTGCCTGTAGCAAATTTTGAAAGGCCATATAAACTGTTCCAAATGAAGAGATTAAAATTTAATGCCATTACAGGAAGGTGTTTAGTGAGATAATCAATAGGATTGCATTGTTTTCTGATCTTTCAACAAGAAAGCCTTTGCTTTTTAAATTAAATCTTGATTATAGTAATAAGGAGGAAGAAGGAGGTATTTTAAGTAGCTCTTCTGAGATCTAAGAGTGGGTGTGGATCATAAGGGCAATGTATATTAAAATACTTGCATTAGATGCTGCAGATGGGAACACCATCTGTCATTGCTGGTGTGGTAAGGCAATCTTTCAACTGATGTTTTTATTGGTTGACAAATTTTTATCTTTTTCTGATTGATTGAGTTGGCCTTGAGCTTGTATATACAGTCAGTCACATGAATACATAAATGAATCCTCTAGAATATGATAAGCTTCTTTTAAATTGGTAATGCACTTCTTTTACTAACAGTAGCTTTGATGAAACACAGAGCAAAATCTATAACAATTATGTAAGCAATAAATTTCCCTAGCATCCAGTCTGCTTCATGAGATTGGTTCTGAATCAAAGATGTGTGGATAATCACACTTATTATTCCCTAAATCTGTAGCAGCAAGGACATAAAAAGTATTTCCTCTCTATAGACAGAATTATTTTATCTAAAGCCGTGATGGTGAACCTATGATATGTGTGCCACAGATGGCACACAGAGCTATTTCTGCGGGCATGCAAGCCCCAGCCAAACTTACCTGCACTGCGCATGCATGCACCTCCCGGCTGATTTTCAGCCCATTTGAGGCCGTTTTCGCCCTCCCAGAGGCTCGAGGGAAGTCTCTGCAGCTTCGGGAGGCCGAAAAATGGAGCTTCCAGAAATACCGGAAGTGCCGAAATGGGCATGGGGAGCAGGGCGCATTGCATCGTGGGTGCTGGCACATGCACGATTTCAGCACATCACAACAAAAAGGTTCATCACCACTGATCTAAAGCATGGATATCCTTTGTGAAGATGCAATTTACACATAGTTCTGAAAGTGTTAAGTAAGGCACTTGAACTCCTCTCAGTTTATTGCTTCATTAAAATGTATCAGCTCTGTTGGGAATATTAATTTTGTCTACATATTAATTAAATTAAAATTTTTCACTGTTCTTGTCCAAATTTTGTGGCATCAGAAGGCTAGCTACCTCTTATCCTAAAAAGGGTTGGATATCCCAGAAGTACAGTTTTCTGATTGTTAAGCACCTGGCATTCTGTGTTTTTGTTTATATTTAAGTATTGATTTCACTGGAGAATGGAATTTTCCTTTATGTATGCCAAATTCCTATTAGAAAATTGGTAAATCAGTAATTCCAACTGTGTGATCCAGAGATCACTGATAGCACATAAAAGTCCTATTGCATCATCATAGTATAGGAACCAATATTTATATAAAATTGCTCCAAATTACCAAATCATTTGAGATTTTACCTCTGGAAATCTTGTAAGAATTTTACATATTTTATTACAATATGTTATCTGTGCTGTGGGAGTGAAATGTTAGGGACACACTCCAAACCTTGAGTAGGGCCAAAACAAAATTTATGCAATTTAATTCAACTGCATTAAAAAGCAGTATCATTGTTCCCAATATGGTTAATACCTTTATGATGAGGCTGTCATAAGATTTGGTTTTTTAATTTGCATTTAATTTTGCTGTCCCACAGCTATCATCTGGAAAAATTCATTTATATCTTGGTGATTATCACTCTGACAGAGTTATGCATCTGTATCTTATATGAGATTCCTCAAGTTTTTGTTTATTTTTGTAAATGTAACTACAATTTCTTTTATAACCATTGCTCAAATTAAAGCAAACATATAAATATTAAATAATATGAAGTAACTTTTCCAACTGGCTATCCATTTACTTTAAATGGCTCACCTTTTTCACAAAGACAGACAAAAGAACAAGGGTTTACCCAGTGAAATAATTCCACTATATGCATAAATTCTAACAATAAGGAGAGTAACCACTGAACTAAAAGCTCTCCAGCTAGCACTTACAAATGAAGGCAAATATATGTGTCCTAGAATAATGTTGCAGGATCCAATCTGGGTCAGTCATTGGGACCAGAGGTTTAGTCTTCTGAGCTTTTGGATTCATGCTGAAACTCATCCTCAGGAAAATTCTCTCTAGCAAAGTATGTGCTTTTTAGTTGTTGATTGGGGTTTTGATGACCAGTTATTAAATCATTGGCTGATGTTTCCTTGTGTTGCCAAGCCCTCACTTTCAAAGTACTCAATGAGTTGGTGGTAAATCAGCACTCCTGTTGACTCACGTGGTGAGGAGTTTTTTTCAGGCTTCAATCACTTTCCTGGCAGTTTTTGTACCTTCTTATCCAACAATCTTAGTAGCTGCAAAGTTGAATGTATGTCCTTGTTCAATACAATGTGAGGCTACCAATGAGCTTGAGTGTCCTCCTATGACTGCTCTGTGTCTTTGCAATCTGGTAGTTAGCTTCCTCCCTGTCTGTCCTACATAGTCCCAGGGGCAGTCCAGCACTTCTTTGCAGTTACATTTATGTACATAAAATTAAAGCACAATAAATTAAAATTTAATTTGGATAATATGAATTATTGTGTCTTGTACTTTTTTACATGCAATAATAAGGAAGAGTTCTTTTCAGTAGAAAATCTGAACAAATAATTTAAACAGTAACTCTAATTTTTATTTCCCACTCACTTGACAAAATTCTTTGCATGGTAAGTTATTAAGTCGTTGCTACTGAATCTGACAAATGAGGTGTCAAAAACAAGAATCAAATGATCAAGATTTGTGAAACCTTCATTTTGTTTTGCTGTCTCATCACATTACAAGGAAATAGCTTGTCCCATCCCTGTGTTCATTTTTCAAACATACTTGTTAGCTTGTCCCATCCCTGTGTTCATTTTTCAAACATACTTGTTAGCTTGGCATTGGCACTCAGAATATCAAGAAGCATTCAGTCCGCCAATATTCTGCTCTGGCATCTTTGATTTTCAGTTTATATTTGCTCCTTTTATGAAACAGAACCACTATCTGATGTGATTCTTCAAAACTTCTTTATCACAATTATTTTCAGTAGAAACAACAACAATAGCAGCAATAAACAAGATAGACTGAACAATATTCTATTTGAAAGAGTTTGAGAGTAGTTTGAATATATAGATCCCTTCACCTAGAGTAGTTTGAATATATAGCTACCTTCACCTAATTATATAAATTTCAAATGAAATTGCCTAATAACATTGCATAAGCATCCATTGACCAATATTAAAAATGTGCAAATTCACAAAATTTCATTCCAAATTCGCTTTCGTACAAATAGCTGTATTACTATAGTTTTTTCTGATCTCTCTGGTACTCTCTGTCCTAGCATGAACTGCACTAAAAATGCAAACCTCTGCAAGATTAAGATCATCCATAATACCATTAAATCATCAGATAAACAAACAAACAAGCAACTTTGTAGAAGTAAACAAGTGTAAATGCAGATACTTGTTAAAAATAGAACAAATTACAATGAAACAGTAATCACAAACTTAGGTTAATGGAAATATAGTTGATCTTGGTAGAAGATCTTGTAGAGTTATTTATTTTATTTATTTAATTGATTTGTCAATCACTTACAAAATAATAGGTATAAGTATAAACATGAGTAAGAATACAGAAAACAGATACGATTAAATGGGGACAATAGGACAGGGATGGGAGGCATGATGGTGCACTTTTGCATGCTTCTTACAGACCTCTTAGGAATGGGGTGAGGTCAATAGTGGATAGTTTGAGGTTAAAGGAGTGGGGGTTTGAGAATGTAACTACAGAGTATATTCCAGTAATGTAACTACAGAGTATATTCCAGGCATTGGTCACTGTTGCTGAAGTCGTACTTTCTGCAATCAAGTTTGGAGCAGTTAACATTGAGTTTGTATCTGTTGTGTGCTCTTGTATTGTTGCGGTTGAAGCTGAAGCAGTCATTCACTGATAGGACATTGTAGCAGATAATTTTGTGTACTACACTTAAGTCCAACTGTAGGCGGTGTAATTCAAGGTTGTCCAAGCCCAAAATTTCAAGTCTAGTGATATAGGGTATTCTGTTGCGAGCAGAGGAGTGTAGTACTCTTCTCATGAAATACTTCTGGACTCGCTCAATTGTATTAATGTCCAATATACAGTGTGGATTCCAGACAGATGAGCTGTATTCGAGTATTGGTCTAGCAAAGGTCTTGTATGCCCTAGTTAGCAATTCAATATTTCCAGAGGAGAAGCTTCATAAGATTAGATTTACAATTCTTAATGCCTTTTTGGCAATGCTGTTACAGTGAGCTCTGGTGCTTAGGTCATTAGATATGACTACTCCTAGGTCCTTGACAGAATGAAGGCCATCAAAGAGGTCATATCCACCTAGTTTGTATTTGGTGTATTTATTTTTTTTAACAATGTGTAGGACAGAGCATTTGTTGGTTGAGATTTGGAGTTGCCAATTGTTTGACCATTCAGATACATAATGAAGGTCACTTTGAAGAGCAGTAGCATTGTCGGTGGTGTTGAATAGTTTTACATCATCCATCAAGAGGACACAGTTGCTTATAAGGTGATCGCAAAGGTCAATTATACAGAGTATAAAGAGTGTAGGTCCGGGAAGAAGGGGGAGCCTCCTCGCTGACAGACCATAGATCGCATCTCTCTGCGGCTATGGTCCGTGCTCTTTTGTTGGACAGCCCCAATCATTACAATTAGGGGCTGAAGCTGCCTTGGAGGGGCAGCTGAGTAAGGGGAAGCCACAAGCCAGGGTGAGGGGAGCCGCATCTCCCCTCCTGGGCTTGGTCTTTTTCCCCCCAAAGATGACAGCAGCAGTGGATTAAAATGGCCAGGCCGAAGAGGAGGACTCAGCTGGATTAAGATTTGTGCAGGAGGGAAGAAAGAGGTGGATAACATCTGAACCAGGAGAATTGGGTGATGCAACTAAACAAAAGTACCCTGGGATTAAAGTAACATGGAGTTTTTAAGAAAAGAAAAGTGAGCGGCGAAATTACAAAGGGACAGGAAAAAAAATAAGAAAATATTTCTGTCAGCTAAGCAGGGCTTCCAACTGGGAAAGGAAGAAGCCAGAACTAAAGATTTAACTAAATTGGACTAAAATATTTTGGCAATAAACAGGCATAAAATAAAGCTGGACTTAAGATTGTCAAAAAATAATAATAATAAAGTTTACAAATTGGAGACTGGACTGTGTTGGAATATTGAGGTTCGAAAAACCCTAAAAAAAAAAAAAAATAGGGGAAAAGGTGAAGACTTTGTATAATGGAGAGTGCCACCTTTTGACAAAAACGTGAGCTCAAACAAGGGAAAGCATCCTGTTTCTGAATGAACTTGTATGGATATAATATTAAAGAAATATTGAAACAAAATAAGAATCTTAGAAAGTGAAAGCAGAACCTGAATAAAGAAAAAAGCAAGGAAAGACTGACTGTGGGATTTATTGATGTTTTTGGTATAGACCCTGGGCTGGAACAATTGAGAACTTTAGAAAATTGAAAGAAGAAAGAAGGAAAGTAAAAGTGGTTTTCTTGTGGACTTTAACGATCATAAAATACAAGAGTGTGTAATGATAATATCTCTTCGGGAATTAAAAATGGAACTTAAAAATATAAGAGAATTACTACAGGAAAGAGGGGAATCACTTTGTTCTGTGTTAGAAAAAATGGAAATGGTGATTGAAGAACAAGAAGAAAGAGCTTCAGAGGAGGAGGAGTCAACTCAAGGAGAAGACATCTTAAATAGACAATTAACACAAAGAATACTACAAAGAAGTGGGGAAAGAAGGAAGGTTAAAAAGTTGAGACTTAAGAAGGCAATCAAAAGGGGGAATACCTGTGAAGTTGGGAAAGACAGAAACACCCAACAGAAAAGGGGAAAGGAAGATATTAAGAGGGATATAAACTGGAATGAGAAAAGATATGGGAAAAGAGGGGGAGGAGAAGCAATAAGAAACAGGAGCATGAAATAAAGAAATACAGAAATAGTAAAATTTTGGAAAGAAATTGTTTTTTTCAGAGATAATGGTTGATGAATTAAAAAGGGGATTCTGCAGGATGACAAGGGGTAATAAGAATATTTCTGCAATTAAAAATATTTAGAAAATAGGGTAATATAGATATTGATAACTCTTATTAAAAATTAAGGGGGGGAAATATGCTGCGGAATCCAAATGAAAAGATGTAATGATTATTATTGTAACTTCTTAAAAATAACGGTTTATTGGGAATCAAGATGAGGGAATAATGGTATATTTTAACCATTGAGGTGTCACACTCAAAGCAGTAAAAGGGGGGAAACCTATATTTGTTTTTTTTCTTTTGTGTTAAAACTTGTATTAATTTAGAATTTATAAAAAGAATGTGTAATGGAAAGGGAATATGACAGTCTAAAGAACCAACTAAATTAATAAGTCATATAGACTATTAAAAGCAAGGAGAGACATTGACAACCTATTATTATTATTATTATTATTATTATTATTATTATTATTAATCTTTATTTTTAAAATAAATATTAAAGGATTATATTTGAAATAATTGAAATGAAACAAAAAGATGTTTCAGTTGAGATTAATGAAAGAGGCCAGAATTAATGTGTTTGTTTCTCTCCTTACTGAAAATTTGGAATGGAAAAGGTAATAAAAGAATTAAGTATGCATATATGAATGTATAATTGCTGCCATATTTGTATGTAAAAGTGATGACCCGGAAATATGTTGTCTACTAAAAAGAGTTTTTTGTTTTTATGTGAAAAACTGAATAACATTTGTTTAAAAAAAAGAGTGTAGGTCCTAGAATGCTGCCTTGGGGGACACCACTGTTAACTGGAGCAGGGTTTGATATAGCACTCCATATTTTTACTGTTTGTTGTCTGTTTGACAGGAATACAGTAATCCACTTATGAAGGGATCTGGAAATGCCATAAGAGGTTAATTTTAACAGTAGTTCATCATGTACCACTGAATCAAAGGCTTTGCAGAAGTCTATGTAAATTGCATCTATTGCTTTACCCTGGTCGAGTAGAGTTGTCCATATGTTTTTGCAGTGTAGGAGTTGTAGGTTGCAGGACAACCAGGCTGGGTACACTTTTTTTTGAAGATAGGGATGACTGTAGCTAAGGGCCATAGGTTTGGTAAGGAGCTGGTTCTGAATGATATATCATATATAATGCTTAGTGGTTCTGCTATGGCAGAGGAAAGCTTTTTTAAGAAGTATGCACATAATCCATCAGGGCCAATAGATAGGGATGGTTTTAAATTACATAATGCCTTTTCTACGTTATCTTCTGTAAAGCCAATATGTAGTAGATCATTACAGGAGTTGTGGTACGACTAGGAAATGTGGGGCATGAGCTGAAGAATGTGTTGAAGAGGTTGGCCTTAACAGCTTCATCGCTGCAGTCTTTCCCATTTTATCCTTTTAGAGGTGGGATGGTTCTTGAGTCTTTAAGTCTGGTGTTTACAAAATTATGGAAGGCACAGGTAGATTTTGTATGTAGGAGGTGCATTCACATTGAACATTGTGGACTGCCTATGTGCATTTATTTGATAACTTGAATTTTTAGATATATGCAGGGCAGTGGCCCCCAACCTTTTGGGCAGCAGGGACCAGTTCTGTGAACAGAAGTTTTTCAACAGAACAGAGAGGGTGTGGTTTTGTGTGCTGCCCACATCCTGTGGATGGGGATTTGTGGTTTCTGGCATACCACAGACCAATGCCAGTCCACAGGATCAGGGATTGGGATCCCCTGATGTAAGGGATTGATTTTTGGACATGGCAGTCTTATCCTGCAGGGCATTTGGTGTTCTCTGAACTTGGATATTTGCTTGCAGATGGTTCATTATCCAACTAGGTAACATCATTACTATAAATAATTGTGGGATTTGCTCCCTACTTATATACAGTACCTTGCACTTCCAGTTTTGGTGAGAATATAGTTTTTTCCTTGATAGTTCCTTGATTTAGGGTATTGTATTCTGTTTGATTGTTTACATGTGTTAATCCATGCTTGTGTGACTACTGGCTACTAGAGAAGATTGCTGTGAATATTTTTTTCTTCTTTTTAACTTCTTAGTATCTCTTTTGAATAGTGTATAAATATAGTTCATCTCTATGTACATATTGATGGCTAATGTCAAGCTTCCAGGAATTACCAAGCATTTAGGGATTTAGTTTGGTCTAGGATGCTCAATTATGGTTAAATTTGCATGATATTATGGAGTTTTCATTGTGTTTTCTGATTCTGAGCTGGTGTTCATGGATATGCTCTTCTAGTCTCCTGTTATCTGGCCTACACCGTAGTTGCTATAGTTCTCACTTACACTGTATGTTTCAGACTCAGGATCTCTTGATTTCCTTAAAATGTTTTGGAGGGAATTAATTGGTTTATGTGCTACAGTAATGCCGTATGGCTGTAATAATCTGAAGCTCATTTCTGGGATGTTTTTGATGTATAACAGTGTTATTCTTTATGTAGCTTGATGGTTGTGCTATGGTGGGTTGATGGCCAGAAACTTTTTGATAAAATTGCATGAGTATTGTTTTTTTTTTTTGATAGATTTGTATTTCTAATTTGTTGTCATTTCTTTTACTGATGAGTATATCCAGGAAGAGTAGTTTTCTTCTTCCATGATTCTTTTTCCTTTGTAAATATCAATTGTTTCATGAGTCTTACCTTTCTTCTCCTCATTCATTCATTCAATTTGTATAGCTGACTAACTTAACTAAGTGGCTCTGGGTGGCTTACAAAACTAAAACTATTAAACTATTAAAAACAATAATATGGTGAAAACATCCAGAAAATATATGCAACAGCCGAGGTAATTAACCAACTAACAGTAATTCAAGAAACGGGACTTTAAACACAGTCTTGTGTACATAGACACATTTAAAAACCTTGCAAAAGGCTAACAGGGCTGGGGCCATTCTAATCTCCAAGAGGAGAATATTCCATAAAACAGGGCTCATAGCAGAGAAAGCCCATCTTATAGTTTTCATCAGTTGGCACTCTTCTGCTGACAGGATCTGCAGTATGTCCAATCTGCTGGATCAAATTGGATAGGTGGAGACTCTTGGAAAAAAAAAAGGTCCCTCAGGTAATTATATATTTGTTGCATAGTAAAGATGTAGTTTACATATAGGATTCATACTTTGGGTTGCATGTGTACTATAGTACTATAGTTTCTAGATATTGTATTATAGTTTCTGTTGTGAATCCTGAACAAACTGATGACGATCTACACTAAAAAGCCCTAAACATCATTTAGTGCTGTGGTCTTAGAGGTACCAGGGATAAGGAGGTTTCTGGTTTGATCAGTGGTAGTATCATTGGTGTTCCTCTGATTAAACCAGAAACCTTCTTATCCCTGGTACTTCTAAGACCACAGCACTAAATGATGTTTAGGACATTTTAGTGTAGATTGTCATTAATTTGTGATATAAGAGTGATCTAAGGAACCATCCAATAATATAGAGGAACTGATACTGGAGTATTCATTACTGTCTCAGTTGTGTTCTATACACATGCATATGAATATCCCTTCTATTGCAATTAGTGGGCTACATTTGTCTGACCATTGAATGGAAAGTTGAGGATTGGAAAAGATCATTCAGATGCATAATCCCTCCCACCCACATAAGAGCCTATTTTTGCACAATTACCATCACAATCTTTTTCAGAAAATAGCCTCAGAAGGCAATAATTAAAAATTAAAATTATCACTAATTAGGCTTTGTCAGATAAACAGGTAACATTACATATTTTATTTTGCTTTAGTACACTTAAGCAGAAAATTGATTTTTTTTCTTTCCACCACTCATTTGGATGTACTCAGATATGAACTGAATTATTTTCAAAACAAGTAGGAAATAACTCATCTGAGTCTTATAAGATATCCTACTTGCAAAGCAGTCAATATTTTTAACTGTTGCTTTGCTTTGATATATCCATTAGGAAAAAAAGATGTTCCAGTTTTTCTGCCAGTTCTGTCCATATTTCAACCATTAATATTGTCATTAGCAACAAAGTAGGATAACAACAAAAGCAATATATATAGCTATAATTCTATTATGCCACTGACCTATGGTAATTTCAAGTGCAATCTTAAGAAAATACTTAACTTATTTAGGCTGGAAATGCATAGAGAATTAAGCCTTATCATGACCCCAGTGTATAATATACAGAATATTGTTACTACTATTATTAACTATTATTTTGACTATGTCTTTTGAGGCAAGCAAGACTCATGTTTTTCTTTTATTTCACCGAGACCAATTTATTTGTAAGACTATTCACCATTATTTAGAAATATGTTTGTAAGCAATATATCTAAGTGAGATGGATAGCAAAGAAGATAAATAGAAAATAGAGAGAAAGAGAGAGGAAGGGAGAGAGGGAGAGAGAAGAGTCCATAAAGACTTAGTAAAAAGAGACTAATCAAATAATCATTATACAGTATAATTAAACCACAGAGAAAGATCTTTATTGCTTTACCTCTTTAAAAACAAACAACTTACTGAAGTTGTGCTTTGCTGATTTGATTCCCAAAGGTGCTTCATTCAACCAGAGTACCTCCCTGAAACTCTTTAAAACCATTGCATTTGTTTCCTGAGAGCATACAGCTGTTCTTTATCTTGCTCTCACTAAATGCACATCAGACATCATTAGGACACACAACAGACCTTCAATAAATTACTAAGGACATGATTTCTTCTAAAAAAATCCCCAAAAGCATAATTAACAATTGGCCCAACTCTTTGAATGTGAAGGAATTAGTGCTGCTCCTATCAACCCTCTATGAAAAAGCAGATGTTATGCAGTGGCTTCCATCACTGGATGAAAATTGTAGTGTGCTTGAATGAAGCAAAATGACGAGTGACCAATGGGGGGGATGCTTGTGATCCAAAGTGCACCATTTTCCTTTACATGGCAAATGCCCAACACTTTCAAGCATCTGCAGCTTTCTTCATAATTATTGATTGAACATCAGCCTCAAGTGAACTTTATTCCAAATAGTCCATGGATCTATGCCAATTAATGTGTAAGTTCTGAAAGAAGCACCTGTGCATAGTGATAGCCATGAAGTTTCCATGCCAAGAAAATTGTGTTATATGTAAATCAATCGATCTGCTATACTTTCAGCAAAACAGTCTGGAAATGGATGTTATAAATCTAGATATTTCTGTACAAGTCATTTCATAATAAATAAATATAACAAAAATTGCTTTAATTGAGTTCCAGGCCACCTGAATATAAGAACATTCCATCACAAAATAAGGTATTTAGAGGACAATACTTTGTTTATCTTTACTGTTTGATATTTATATTGCCTCAATAATTCCATTCAGCTGTCATGAATGAATCCTTAAAATATTTCTCATAAATTTGTAATATTCTTTTTGAAAAATTCAAGTGTGTAGTTGTCTAAATCCCAACATGTACAACTGATTTACAGAAAATGACTTGAATTACTGCCATAGGGTCATACATCAGGAGGATCTCTTGACAGTGTATTTATTTAGATTTCCTGCATTCACAGCTTTTCAAGTTTCATGAGGTATAACAGATAACAGATAATCAGAATTGGAAGGGACTTTGTAGGTCATCTAGTCCAATCCCCCGCCCAAGCGGGAGACCCTACACTATTTCTGACAAATGGCAGTCCAATCTCTTCTTGAAAGTCTCAAGTGATGATGCTCCCACAACTTCCAAGGACAAACTGTTCCATTGGTTGATTGTTCCCACTGTCAGAAAGTTTCTCCTTATTTCCAGGTTAACTCTCTCCTTGTTCAGTTTCCATCCATTATTCCTTGTCTGGCCTATAGGCACTTTAGAAAATAGCTTGACCCCTTCCTCCCTGTGGCAGCCCCTCAAGTATTGGAAGACATCTATCATATCTCCCCTGGTCCTTCTCTTTACTAGACTAGCTAAGCCCATCCTGTAATGTTCTTCATATGTTTTGGTCTCCAGTCCCCTAATCATCCTGGTTGCTCTCCTCTGTACTTTTTCTAGAGTTTCAACATCTTTTTTTATAGTGTGGTGAACAAAACTTGATGCAGTGCTCTAGGTGTGGTCTTACTGAGGCTTTATAGCGTGGTATTAGTACTTCCCTTGAACTTGACTGTATCCCTCTGTTAATACACCTTAGGACTGCATTAGCTTTTCTGGATGCTGCTGCTGCTGCAAACTGCTGGCTAATATTTAGCTGGTTGTCCACTAAGATTCCAAGATCCCTCTCACAGTTACTGCTATTGAGCCTGGTTTCACCCAGTCTATATGTGTACTTTTGGTTTTTCTTGCCTAAGTGTAGGACTTTTCTTTTCACTATATTGAATTTCATTTTGTTAGATATGGCCCAGTGTTCTAGTCTGTCAAGATCCATCTGGATCTTGAGTCGATCTTCTTGGGTGTTAGCTATTCCTGCCAGCTTAGTATCATCTGCAAATTGGGTAAGTTCCCCTTCTATTCCCTCATCTAAGTCGTTAATTAAGATATTGAAGAATACTGGGCCTAAGATGGAACCTTGTGGCACCCCACTGCTTACTTCCCTCCATGTAGACTCAGACCCATTAAGGACTACTAGTTGAGTACAGTTTGTCAGCCAGTTGTGAGTCCATCTAGTGGTGGTGCTATCTATTCCACTTTTTTTCTAGCTTACTAAGAAGTAGGTTGTGGTCTACTTTGTCGAATGCCTTGCTGAAATCTAATTATATTATGTCCACAGTATTTTGCTGGTCTACTAATTTAGTCACTGTCTTGAAGAATGAAATAAGATTGGTTTGGCATTATCCGTTCTTAACAAACCTAATGGCTCCCTTGTGAATGCAACTAATTTCACATATTGATAGTGTTCTTAAGGTCAGCAAGTTTTGAGAATTCTTATGCTCTTTTAAGTTATTTCTAGTGCTTTGGATAATCAAAATGGATCTGGTATACTTTCAAATTAAAATTAATATTGCAAGACTGGAGGAACACTCACATTCTAGTAATTCATCAGCAATCTGAAGAATTCATCTCTCTCTATTTGAACAAATATTTTACTACTAGGAAACCCATATTGTATAGGAGATTAAATAGAAATATGGACAGCAGAATACTAATAATTTAATTCAATGACAACTTAATTAAATTAAGTTTAATTTTCAATTAATTTTGGGAAAATGATTGCAAACTAGGGGTGGACTAAGACCTGCACACACATGCATGATAACTAGTTCACTAGTTATACTGGGGCCACAGTAGTCCACATGGTTAGGATGCTAAGTCAGAAGACCATTGAGAAGTTGACAGTTCAGCCATTCTAAACCTGAGAGCATGAGCTTCATGACATTATAGCTCCCACCAATTTGTCCCAACTCCTTCAACCTAGCAGTTCAAAGCATGCAAATGTGAGTTGATAAATAGATACCACTTCAGTTGGAAAATACTGGTGACATGAAAGGAGCCACCTCGGCTATTCCCTGAGCAATAGTGATGTCAATGAATAATCCTTTCAAACAAAAAATGCCTTGATATGTGGTTCTGACATGAAGGTAGTAGTACAATTATATCAGGTTAGGGGTTTATGCTAAGTGTTAATATTAATTTAAGTAATAGGTATTTGATGTTGCTTCAGTTCAGCTGCTGCTCAAATAGTCAAACACTGGTAAATTAAGACTGGCTACACAAATAATGAAACATTCTGGCTACAACTGTATACATATCATTTCCTGGGAACAATTTTGATTGAATTCAATGTGACTGGCTTCTGACTAGATGTGTATACTATTCAGCTATAAAAGTGCTGGAGATTGTAGAAATAAACACGAAAGGAGAAGTTTAATTAAACTGTTGGGTACCCTTACACTGTTTTGATTATATCATTCACAAAATATTTCATCAGGGCCAGTACTTGAGTGAATTGTTATTCAAGTATATTAGCTTATAATGTGCATTGCAGTTTTGTGCTGCATTGGCTGAGACTTGAGTTGGCATTTTAATTCTTCTCTCTAAATAGCTCAGTTTGTGCTTTCTTTCACAGTAAATGGATCCAACAACACTATTTGCTGATGTCTCTGGAGAAATCAGCAAGACTGTATCTACACATTTTAATACCTGCCAGATCCAGTTCATAAACCTCTCCTAGTAGATTGAACAGAGCAGTGCCATGCTTAAAATAAGTAAATAAAAGTAGAGCTAACATACTGGTAAAGATAAAAGAAAAGAATAGTGCCAATAATGCTATGCCTTTGATGTGCAAATTGTGAATCTGAATGACACCCTGCCAGCTACAGATGCCCTAATTTGATTTCATGCCCCAGAATCAACTATTCTCTTGCACTAAAAGGCATATTTGCCTCCAACTGTCAGAGGCTATCTGCTTTCCTTTCAAAAGTTGGAATACTTACTCTATCATTGCATGCTTTGCCATGAAATAAGACAGACAAGATTGAAAACCTTTCCCTTTGTATGTCAAGAATTAGGAAAAACTAATACTAGTTATCACTATCTATCTTTTTGTTCTATTCTTTCAGTTTCTTCTGTGTACTTTGACTCACACAACATTATTATGGCATTGCTGTGCTATGCAGAATTCCTTTCCTTTTTACACGCAAAACAGCCTATGGCAGAGGACTATTCAGGAAGGAGAGCAATATTATGGAGAGAGTCTTCTTTCCATCCCAATGCCTTTACAGCTCAAAATCAACTTTCCTAAACTGCTCTTTCAGCTGTATAGAAAAATGTACAATGAATACAGGAAATCGCTTGCTAATCAAAACAGAAAGAAAAGGGTAAAGCAATCTCTTTTCCATTCTCTTCTATTCAAATTCATTCTTCTCCTGTTAAAGAAAAGAAAAAAGAAAAAGCATTAGAGAAGAATGCCCAACATTTCACTTAAGCCTGAATCTTTCTAAAATAACCTTACAAGATTATTAACCAATAGAATGTGGAATCTGAGATTATAAATTGTAATCCTTATAAACTAAAGCTCTTATTAAAGATCAAACGTGACATTATAACTCATGTGAGATCCAACAACAGAATATATGTATGATCTCTTCCTCTCTGTCTGTCTTTCTCTGTCTCTCTCTGTCTCTCTCTCTCTCTCTCCCTCCCTCCCTCTGTGTGTGTGTATCTATATCTATATCTATATCTATATCTATATCTAAAACTATATCTATATCTATATCGATCTATCTATCTATCGATCAATCGATCGATCGATCTATCTATTCAATTTGCTTTATTATTGCCCTGATAGTTAGATGATAGAGATGATGATAGATAGATGATAGATAGATAGATGATAGATAGATAGATAGATAGATAGATAGATAGATAGATAGATAGATACAGACAGACAGACAGACAGACAGACAGACAGACAGACAGACAGTAAATAGATATTAGTTAGATAATAGTTTAGGAAGGGAACACGAAGAAGACACATAAAATCATAAGAAAAAAGCCAAATAAAAGACATTGGGAATAGCAAGGAAAAACACAGACCACAGTCAAGAGCTATCAAGATCAGGAAGTTATCTCAGAGAAAACACAAACACTTTAGAGTAAGCCCAGAAGGGAGAAGACAGAAATAGAAAGATTTCAAGATAGGATAAAGAAATACAAAATGCCTAAAGCAACTGACCAAGATTACGAGGGGAAGCAAACAGGAAAACACCCAAGATCATTCACAAACACCATACCAATTTCCAAAGACACTTAAGACAGATAAGAAGATTGGATCAGAAATCCAATCAAACCATAGAAAGCACTCCCCACCAGTCCTTCAAACAAGCCCAAATAAGGGATAAATCTATTAAGCACAAAAGTCATACAAAGCACAACCATTAAAGTTAATACAAAAACACAAAAGCATTGAAACACAAATTCCTAAAGGAAAAAGGGTATAAAAACCTCCAGGTACTCACAGTCAAGTAGCTAGCCCAGGAACGCGTGTCCTCACTGCCGCACACTCCTCATGCACTCCTTTCTGCAACAAATAAAGAAGACCTTGCTTTCAGTAGCTGTTTCCATTTCTATTTCTACGCTGCATCGGCGATGCTTCCCAGCAGGAAATTCAAACCCAATGGAGGAGATTTCACACAAAAAATCCAATAATTGGTGACCACGAAGGGACTCCCAGCCAACCCAGCCACCTGATGGGGCCCGGAGATTGAATCCCAGCCAGCATGGACCTTCTTTGTCCTGGGAGAAAATCCACAGACCCTGCACGGGGCAAATGGGTAGTAAAGGGAGTCTCCGAGGTTTTTTTTTCGACAGCTGCTTGAAAGCGGGTGAGTACCATTCTAAAGTATATATCTGCTGAATTGAAGGGACCGAGTACAAGAGAGAGGGTGTGTATGCATATGCGGGTTATTTTTTTCAGAATGAACAGCTGAGTATCACTTTCCTGGTCGATCTCCAGTCATACCTCCACCTGCTGCTAGCCCCACTCGGCCATGACTGACAGGATAGAGAAAGCAAGGGGAGTTCACCAGACATGAATCCCTCTGTTTAAAAGGAAAAAAGGCTGAGCAAAACATAATTGCTTTAGATTGAGGACATGGGGAAAAAAAAGAAAAGAAAAAGGAAGGAAGAAAAAACCCTGTGCGTATCATAAAGGCAAAGCCTCAAATTCTAGGCAATTGGTAAATTAATATGGATGCTAAGTTGGAGTACCAGTACTTATCTGCAGGGGGCAGAGATTCTCACGGACTGTTTTTTGGGGGGAGAAGAAAGAAGTCTGCACTGGCAGCATACCCCCAGTCTGAAAACCATGGCAAAAAGAGAGAGAGAGAGAGAATCACTTGTGTGTTTTTTTAAAGGGGAACACATGTACTTTGTCCCTTTGTGGAATACTTTGTGGAAAAGAGAATTTGTTGTGGGTTTTTTTAGATAGTGTTTGATTTCATTGCACGAGGTGCAATGACCATTGCGAAGTGGTAGTTCGAGGGTCCTGAACGGAACTCCCTTGGGAGAGTTGTTGGAGGCTTGGGAGCAGTAGTAGATGCCGACCCATGAGCAAGAGCAAAGTAAAACACATATGTAAAAAATGGGCTTCGCTGAGAGACGAGACAGGGAAACAAATTTGGCCACAAGATGGTACTTTTAATTTTCAAACCACAAGAGAGCTTAGATCGAGAATCAAACCCAGCCAAATGCCCCACTGGTACTGCTGGGCAGAATTAGCCAGATCCAGAGACTTAAAGGGAAAAGGGGAAAGGGACACTGTAGGAAACCTTCCCCATGAGGAAAGTAAAAATGAGCCTAGAATTATGCCCCCCCTTGAGTAGACCGGTCCAAGGAAGACAGGGTTGAGTGAGAATAAGTGGTAACCCACGTACCTTTCTCTGTATCTGATTTAGTAATTTGGAAAAAGGACATCCCTAACATTTAGGTCTGACCCCCGAACAGTAATCCAGACAATAAAAACAATAGTAGATACCCATAATCCTAGATATAAGGAAGCAGTCACTTTTGCACACTTAGACCTCAGCTGCCAAAAGGATCAAAAGATCCTTGCCTCCGCTTTTGTCGACAAATCAGCTGGCAACATCCACGATCATTTTCACCAGATCGTGTCAAACTGGTCATCACTAGAAATATCTGAATTGCAGAGAATAGCAAACTTCATTTATGACCAGAAGGAAAAATTAAAGGAAAAAGAAAAAGATAGGAAATGGACAATTGGAAGACAGGAAGACCTGCAAATTTTTGCAGCCATAAATTATGGCAAACTGACAAGCCACAGATTATCCAATTACAAAAAGAAATGCCGAGGGTGTGAAAGAGAAAATTGACACCCCTCTGAATGTACACATTGTTTTAAATGTGGGGGTGGAGGGCACACCAGCCGACACTGTAGACAGGAAGTCCAACGGAATAATTACCGGGATGACCATCCCAGACCTCCCCTCCCAAGAAATGATTCTTTTCACCACAGACCCAGAGAGAATACCAGAAGACCATACTGGGAACCAGAAAGAGACAATAATTAAGGGAACTGGTGACTAGACGGGAAAGAAACAGAATATAGAGCCACCTTCAGCGGCCTTACCATCCCTCCAAGAAATGGCCCAGAAGGGGAACCTATGTTAAAAGTCTTGATAGAAGGGAAACCATATGAAGGCTTAATAGACACAGGAGCAATAGCCTCACTTATTACTACCCCCCCCCCGCTCAAAAATGCTATATCACTAGGGGCCAGGGACAATATAATAGGGGTAGGAGGGAGAGTCATTCCTGTGGAATATACCAAAGATATAAAGGTGGAAATTGGTCCTTTCACTTTAAACCATTCATTTATTATATCCCCCCAGTCTCCCCTCTCCCTCCTGGGAAGGGATGTATTATATAAATCAGGAGCCAAAATTACTTGCAGCAAGGCTGGATTAATTCTTGATATCCCAGCCAAGTGCCTACTAGTGGTAACAGAAAATCCTAACCAACTACACAAAGACCTCAAGACCCTACCAACCTCTCTATGGGGATGGGATAGCACAGAAGTAGGATTACTCAAAGGAGCAATACCACTCACTATCCATGTCAGGAAGGGACCACCCCCATGTGTACTACAATACAAGATTCCAGCTGAAGCAGTTCTACCTATAAGGAAATTAATAAAGTCATATCTTGGACAAGGGGTCCTCAGAAAATGTACATCCCCCTACAACACCCCCAACTTTCCAGTAAAAAAGGCAAAGGTGGATAATGAAGGGAACCCCCATCTTTCATTTTGTGCATGATCTCCACCTCCTAAACAATCATGTGATCCAACGTGCTCCCATAGTGCCCAATCCAGCAACTATAATAACAGAAATTCCAGCTTCTGCCACTTTTTTCTCAGTCATAGACCTATGCTTTTTTTAGCATCCCAGTAGACGGAGCATCCCAATAACTTTTTGCTTTTACCTGGGAAGACCAACAATACACATGGACTCACTTGCCCCTAGGCTATACTGAGTCCCCCACCCTGTTTTCCCAAATTTTGAAGACTGATCTTTCATCCATTTCCCTACCAGAACGGTCAGCTTAGATTCAATATGTGAATGATTTACTCATAGCATCCAGCACTGAATTGGCCTGCAAGTAAGACACCTGGCACCTCTTAAGAGCATGAGCAGACAGGGGACACAAAGCCACCCTGGGGAAAATACAATATTTAAAACAAGAGGTCACATACTTGGGGTACATCATCATGCCAGGAGTAAGGAAACTGGCACCCAGCTGCATACAAACCATCTTAGACATGAAACCACCAAAAACAAAACAACAAGTTAGGGCAGAGTTGAGGTAATTCTCCATTAGGAGAATGAGCGCATACAGGGAGATTGGCTATCTTCATAAACAATAGAATCTGTTACATCAATTCCCATATCAATTAATAATTGCTTATACAAAACTAAATCTGTACATAGTAAAGACAAACATGAGAATTCAGCCTCCATTGTTGACAAACTTAGCTGTTTCTGTCTAATAGACCTCCATCCAATCAGTGCTTTTCCAAATAATACTACAGTACCCGATGTAGATTTTCGTGTATTTATGTCAGTAGCAAAACTTGCATCAGCATATGCAGTTAAATTCAGTTCATCTTTTGGCTCCAAATACAATGCATAATGCATTGTTTGTTTCAGATATCTTAACACACGTTTAGCAGCTTGCCAGTGCGTTTCAGTTGACTCAGCGTTAAATCTCACTAATTGATTAACACTGTATGCAATATCTGTCCTTAACCAATTACTGAGATAAGATAAACTACCAATCAAAGACTGATAAATGTTCTTATCAAAAATAGGACTTTGAACATCACTATGGCTAAACTCCTGGCTCATTGGAGTTTTAGCCAGTTTACAAAGTTCCATTTTAAATCTTTTTAGTAATTGTTTAATTTTATCTGCCTGTGAGATCTTGTATTCTCCCCTAGTTCTATCTATCTTTAAACCAAGATATTGTTTGATTTCTCCTAACTATTTTATCTTAAATTTCTTTTCCAATAGTGAAATTATCTCAGTAGCTTCTTGTTCAGTTTTGGTGATTAATGCTATGTCATCAGTAAATAATAGCAACAATGAAATTACACCATTATTTTCTCTTTTGAACAAACCTGGATCAGCCATGCTAGCTACAAAACCTATTTTAGTTAATTCTTTAACCATACATTGGTTCCACTCATATCCTGATTGCTCCAAGCCACAAAGACTCTTTTTCAATCTCCAGCAATCAGTTGTATTATCAGAAACCTAAAGGTTTCTTTAAATATATAGTGTGTTGCAACGGGGCATGCAGATATGCTGTCTCTACATCCAAATGATTTATAATGTATTTCTCTTTAGCTGCCCACACTAATGCTGCTCTTAATGTAGTAGTCTTCAGACTAGGTGCAAACACCTCATCGTAGTCATTTGCTGTCTGATTGAACCCTTGTGCTACTAACCTGGCTTTATGGGTAACAGCCCCATCTACACCTGTCTTTAGCTTGTAATATCCATTTACACCCCATGGCATGTTTACCTGGTGGTAACTTAACATTTTCGTATACTTCCAGTCTTTTTAATGATTCCAGTTCCTTATCCATTGCTTTCTGCCAAGCAGCCTGATCCTTAGCAGGATATAGTTTCAATTCACTATAATTACTTGGAACTGTATTCACTTGGCATATAACACTAGCCTGATATCTATCAGGTGGTTGCATTACTCGGGTTGAACGTCTTGGTAATACAGGGCTTACTGGTGGACTCACCTGTGCCACCTGCTCCTGTTCTTCTACCTCTTCCTGTGCCTGTTATCATACTTCCTCCTGTGCTTCCTCTTTAATGGCTATTTGTGATTTATTTATTTTATCTTTAGGGACTATTTGGGTGTCAATAATAATATCATTGCTGGATTCCTGTTCCAGTCTATCCCACCCAACGTGCTCAAGAAATTTTTCATTAGCACTACAATAAACATGATGATCACTGTGCCCTGATCCCAAAATCTAAATGATCTATGGTTGGCCTCATAACCCACAAAAAATAATTTCTTAGCTCTATGTTACCCTTTCAGTCTTACTTGTGAGGGAATATGCCCCCATGCTGGAGCTCCAAATGTGTGTAGGTAACTTAAATTTGGTTTTCTGCCATGCCAACGAGTGAATGGCAATTCACCAGTTGTTGTATTTACTACATTGTTTAAAACATGGTTACTACACATTATGGCCTCACCCCACAGTGTTTCAGGTAAACCTGAATCAGATAACATAGTGCGAACCATGGCTTATAATGCTTCCCCTCTTTGTTCTACAAATGAGTTATGTTGTGGTCTGTAAGGTGCAGAATGTTTATGCTCAACACCAGCCAATTTCAACATTGTTTGGAATCTTTTGTTAACCAACTCAGTCCCATTATCAGTAACTAAAGTAATTACTTTACTTTTCATTTTTCTCTCTGCAAACCTTAGCCAGTTAAAGAAATGTTGGAATGTTTCTGTTTTGTTTTTCATAAGATAGCAGAAACCATATCGTGAGTAATGGTCCATAATACTCAAAATATAGCAGGCACCTCCTAAACTTGGTTTCTTAGAACCAATTATGTCAGCAAACACAACCTCTAAAGGTTCTTTGGTCTTAAACCCATAAAGTCTGTTTGCTGGAGTAACCTTACTTTTATCTTGGCTACAAGCATTACAGTTTAAATACAGGGTTTCAATTTTACTCCCTCTGACAATTCAACAGTTTGTCTGAGCATTTTAAAATTAATGTGCCCCAGACGTCTATGCAGTAAATGTATACATTCATCACGTGGCTTAACATTGTTATAAACTGAGTTAGCCATCTGCAACTGGTCATCATGTATCACAATAAATCATTCTTTAAAGTAGCAATAACACTTTTACCCTCTTTCTCTATTATACAGTTATCTCCCCTAAAGGTTACTACATAACCAAGATAAACTAAAGCCCTCACTGATAATAAATTTAATTTCACTTTAGGTACATGTAACATAGTTAAATGTTTGTTTATACAAGAACAATATGCAGTACCTTGACCTGATGCTTTAATCTTCCATCCATTTGCCAGTGATACATGTTATTTACTCATGGACATCTTTACAAACTGTTTTCTATCTTTAGTAATGCATTGCAATGCTCCACTATCAACAACCCACAAATCATGGTTTACAGTTGAATTGCTAGACATAGCTAAACTAACTTTCTTCTTGGCCTTCTGGTGTTTGCCAGTATTCTGTTGTTTTCCCTTCTTACAGAATTTAGCTATATGTCCCCTAGCCCCACAAGAAAAACATTTCCTAACAGTATAGGCAGTTGAAGACAAATCCTCTTCTTGTGGTTGTTCCTTCTTCAGTTGGTCCCTATCCAGCTGTCTTGCTTCTTCTAACAACTTTCCAGTTATGTCAATGTCAGTTTATCTCTGGGCAGGACTTCCAGTGAAGTGAAGGACTTCCAGGACTTCCATAACTTTCATCCAACAAGGAAAGAATGATGTAAACTTAATGCAGCTCTGAAAATATCAGTTCTTTTTCATGTAGCTCTTGAAAAGTTCTTTTCATGAAGTTTAAATGAGCTAACATATCTTCACCTTTCAGAAGACGTGCTCTAAACAGTTTACGTGTAAGATGTATGTGTGCATCTACACTGTCACGAACATAAATCCTCTTCAAATTCTCCCAACACCTAGCAGAAGACTCTTCTCCACGAATATGGACTAGCTGCTGGTCACTCAGTGTTAGTCCAGTTATACAAAGAGCTCATTTATTGTTCTGTTTAAAGTCAGCAAGCTTCTTGACATCATGCTCATTTTCTGGATCCCAAGCATTTACATACAGTGGATCTTGAACTACATTCCATAAACCTTCTCTACGCAGAAGTAGACTCCACTTCATAGACCAGGAAACATAGTTTGTTCCATCCAACAAGGTTATAGACTTGTTGAAGTGTCTTGTGCCATCTTTATCAGGATAGTAACCCACAATTAAACAGTAAACATCTGTCTGTATACAGTACTGTGTATTCACACCAACTCTCAGTTATCTGAGCCTGGTATGGCCTGGGCCCATTGTTGCGTGCACTTATTTTTCTGTTAGTTTGTCTGATGTATGTGGTGGGACACGTGGTGCAAGGGATTTTGTATACTCCCTGGTTTTCTAACTCAATTTTGTCTTTAGGGTTTCTTAGGATGGTGGATATTTTTCTGTTTGTGCAGAATGCTGTTTTAATGTTGTGTTTTTGGAGTATTTTGCTGATTTTGTCTGTAGTGCCTTTTATATATGGGAGGAGGGCTTTGCTGTTCTCTTGTTCTCTGTCTTGGATTTTGGTTGGGGTTTCTTTTTGGATTAGATGGGTAATCTTCTTTCTTTGGAATCCATTGGCTGTTAGTCTGCATTGACGAACACAAGAACTCAATCAAAAAAGAAGAACCGACCTCTTCCCTGGTCCAACACCTCAAAGCCACAGGACATGAGATTGACTTTAAAAATACCAGAACTATCGCCAAAACTGAACACTTCAACAACAGAATAATTAGAGAAGCCATAGAGATAGAAAAACGCCCACACAGCATGAATAAATGACATGATGCCTCCTACCTACCAGCCATTTGGAAACCCGCCCTCATTAACAAACAAGTACCTAACATGAAGAATAACACCAGACCCACACCCACGAGAGCCACACAAGATGCTACCACCACACTTCCACATAGAAAGCAGACTCACACCCACACAGAAGATGAGACATGACCACGGACCAGAAGCTGTACCGCAGCTACATCACTACCCACTTCAAACCCCTCCAACCCATACATGAAGTGAACTGATGCCCACCATGGCGATGTGGCATGACCACGAACAAAGCCGAAGACACAAGCCTGAAGATGGTGAATGAGACTTCATTGAAACATCACCTAGATACTTCCAATTTTACGTGGGAGAAAACCCGAATAACCAAAGATCGATCGATCGATCGGTCTATCTGTCTGTCTATCTATCTATCTATCTATCTATCTATCTATCTATCTATATAAAATAAAAAGAAGTTATCAGTAGAACACTCCCCTTCCTTTCCTTCCCCCCCCCCCAATAATTAACTACTGCTTAAGTGTTTATACTTTGTTTTAAACTTTATTGGTTTTTTGTTTATATATTTTTGAGTAATTTTTCAGTTGTTTAATTGATTCCTCTCTTTTCCCTGCAAAAAAATCATATTCTAAGTTTTAGCTTGCCTTTCTATGTGATAGATTGTGTGCAAGGGAGCCATTCCTGCTTGAATTTAGTTGAACTTTATTCTGTAATGAATATATACAATCAATTTTTCCACTGCTGCATATTCTCCAGTTTGGATCTCCCAATCTTGTATTGTCAGAAAGGATTCCCTTTTTTAATGTTATGCCAGGTTAATTCTTGCCACTGTCAGCATGTATCTCAATAAATTGTGATATTCTCATTTTCATGCTAGAATGTTTCTTCTTTGTTATGACATTTTCAGCATTTATTGTTATATGATTTGTGCATTGAGTTATATGTCTTCTATACCATCTATAAAACATTTTATAACATTTTCCCTTAAATTCTAAATTGGAATAAATTTTATAGATTTCCTCTGTAACTTCATTTATCCACTGTGATTACTTCCTTAAAAATTGTCATCCAGTTTATCATGTAATTTTTAATGTGTTTTAGTATTTTAAATAAGTACTTCAAATTCTATTATCTTTCTCAGTGTCTCTCCTTTTTATCTTTCTACTTGTTTGCAAATACATTAACTGTGATAGGTTTTTTCTTTTATGGAACAATTATTATTATGTCACTCATCCATTTCCTGAATTCAAATATATTATATTGGCATATCTGATTAAATTTTTCTTATTACCCTTATCTTTACAACAAAAAAGCATTGGATGAGGATGTGAAAGATGGCCAGAATTATCCTTGTTTTAAACGATTCCCACTTTTAATAAACTATGTCATACAGTCTATAATTACAGATGATGATGATGATGTGGTGATGATGATGATGATGATGATGATGATGATGATGATGATGATTAGCTTTTTTCTGCATAGAAAAAAAATCAAGTAGTTAGACCTGCCCCTTTTATAAGTGATATTCTACTATTTGGAAATTTTATTTATTCTGCTATCTAAATAGATATTAATATTTGACTTTTTTTAAAAATAGAAGCTGTCTGCCCTTGATGTGTATTAAATAGTTGATGAAACACTTTCCAAGGACTTCTTTCTTGTATTTCAAAATTGATACTAAAATAAACTGGAGATAGTTTTTGAGCCTAATGACCCATTAAAATATGGTTGTCATAAAAAGTCTATTTTAGATGAGGTATGAAATTCTACCTTGACCTTACCGTTAGTGATGGATAATACAACAGAACAGAAAACAGGTTTTAATAATAATATTTCCATGAAAGGAAGACTGCAACAAGACTTGATTGTTGAATAAAAAAGAAAGAAAGAATGAAAATGGAAAATAGTTGAATGAAAATAAAATCATCTACTACTCTTTATATCTTGAGTTCTGTTTTCAAAGATCACTTGGAGGTGGGACTTATTTCTAATGTAATCTACCAGATCCCTTGGTGCTTTTTTGTGCTTTTCAATGGTTTTGCTTATTTATATATAATCACTGGAAACTGAGTTTGTAGGAGCAGGGAAATGTGAGAAAGAAACTCATAGCAATTCTGCTTCATTTACAAATAAGTGGAACTGAAGAATCTTTTTGGCAGGCTTTCAAGATTTTGTTGCAATACCCTTCTAGCAATAAAGTAATGATTCTTGTTTCCCAAGTTTTTTGCCTTATAGAGCTTGACACAAACTCACTGATGCAACTAATTTACACAACTATGCCAGAGGTGATGTAATCCCACTATAAATCAATGAATATACAAAGAAAGCATTATCCTAACTAATGTTGATTTTGAAAGATATTCAACAGCAGAAGCAAGAAATTGGGGAGAAAAGCAATTGGAATGAAAGTGTGATCTTCATTTTCTGTCTGAAAAAAATCCCCATCAGAAACCAAGCACTGTAACAGGAATGCCGAATGGCAGAGAGAAATCCAGGTGTGAAAGAGAATTTTTTTAAAAAAATTCATGATTCAATAGAAATATAGGTTCTCCTTAAGGAAAGCAAGATTTTCATTATTCTTCTAAACTGATGCAAATCAGCCATTGAGTCTTAATATCTGTGAAGTGTTTTTTTTTTTTTTTGGTCCAGGAAATTGATGGCAATCTTTCTGTAGATTTTGGGCACTAGTCCTTTTGGAGCACTGAGAAGCAAACAATGCAGTGGCAGCTTTTATGATAAACATTTCTTTCTTAATGTTTCTGATTACCCTTCCTGTCTTTTTCTGAAAAAGAAAAGAAAAAAACATTTGTTTTCCCCTTCAGATGTTCACAAAAGCATGGCACAACATAGAATAACCCCATCTGGACATAACTCAGCAGTCCATCTGCATTTAAAAGACAAAGGGCACTCTTTAAAAGACAGCAAAGACCACATTTTGGACAGTGAGAAGTGCTGATTTGAAACAAGGGTCAAAGGAGCCATTTATGTTAAAATTGAACAGCCCCCTCTCAACAGTGAGGTAAGAATATGATATCATCTATCTCCAGTCTATAACACGGTCCTTTCAGCAGTTCCAAGAAGGCTCCACACCCATTTGCACTACTCAGGTGACCCTGAGGACACAGATAAACCTCCAAGTGACTTCAAGGATTAACTAAAAGAATGCAAATGACCAGCTGTCAGCAAGGAATATAAATCCTTTCATACCCCACCATGCAGTCAGAGCTGAAGAAGCTTCTTGGATGAGAAATGAAACATCTTCAAAGGAAAGCAAGAAAGTCAGGTTGCTTCTTGACAAAAGCATCTTTGAGACACCCATGACCTGGTTGACTGAGAATTTCCATAGAAATTTAACACTGTAGATAGATATTTTAAAAAATATTGGAGAGAATATTTCTGCTTTCTAGCTCCATTCCTGATACATTTCCATGTGAAACAAAAAACAAACAAACAGTTTACTATAATTTTTTATTTTCATGCAGTTTCTAATTAAATTTCATTTTGCATGGGAATGCATCGTTTAAAACTAATCTTCCTTCATTCCTTCTCCCCACAACTGGAAAGACCATCAAAACTGCTGCACTAAGGGCATAATTTGTAATTTTAAAAATCATTTTTCTTCTAACACCATCCCTTAAATATCAGCCTGTCAGAAAATATGGACTGCAAATATGTTATTGTGAATGCATAATGTGATATCCTTGGATGGTACTTATTGATGGGCTTAAACTAGCTGGTGGTCATCTAGGAATATTCAAATTATTTGAGGTTTTCACAACCTCTAAATTCATAAAAATATAAGCATAGTTATGCTGATATCACTATGAATTTCAATATATTGTATGTTCCAAGAATAAAACAAAAGTATTCTAAATGTATTCAAATGTGATTGTAAAGGCTTTGAAAACAGATAGTTAATTGTTTGGAAAATAACTAAATCATAGTCATAACATTTTAGTTTGTGAATATCTATTACCTTCAGGAATATTATTTTAAATGAGTTTTTTAATGACTAATATATTTATGAAATTATTTTCTTCTACCCTTGGTAAATTTTAAGCATTAAAATCTGTCTAACTTCAACAATAAAACTAAAATTCTGTATGTTTACTTATATTGTTAAAATAAAAAATAGTGTATATTATATATCAATGTAATCAATAACTTCAGAAAATTGTTGAAGATCAGAAGATTAGTTCCCATGTTCAACTATTGCTCCCTAGGTCATAATTACGTCTAAAATAGTACAACTATTTCCTATCTCCAGTCATTTCCATTGTGAGAGTACTTCACAATGATATAAAACCAGCATATCTGGTGGGTCTTGGCTAGCACCAGATCTCCAGTCTGACTTGAAAATGTAATGATAATTCATTCTGAATGGAAGTAGAAAGCTAAATGTAATCCATCATATCTGTTATATGTCACTACAAAGGTGAGATACAAGTAAGGGCAAATTGTTAATGAAGTTGTGGATAAAGTTATTTTGTCAATTTCTCATAAGTGTCAGGGCAAAACAGACCAAGGCTACATTATATACAGCAGTTTTAAATCTCTAATAAAAATGTTGGAAAGCAAAACACTTTCTAGCATATAAGATTTTCTTCCATACTAAATAAAAGGCCCCAATGGATTTTAGACTGCATGTTTTTCTTCCTCATGTTACATGAGGAGGAAGAACTGACTTTATGTTTTCAGTGGGTACCAAGGAAGTGGCTAATCTCAATGCTTCATCCCAGGCTACTTATTAAATCTAGAAAGAACATTTCCTACAATGCCTGAAATGACATCATATTGGAATATAGGAAGAAAGGGAAAAAAAGGAAGGAAGAAAGGAATTGTGCAGAAATATAAATGAAAAAAAGATTTCCAGGCTTGCAATATTAATTAGGCATTTATTTGTTTGTTTGATATCAGATATGCTCACAGCTATGAAAATAGATGAGAGAAAAAAATCATGCGTCAGTACAAATGAGTTCTAAGTCAGCATCACCACAAATAGCACTTTCTGGAATGTTTTATCCAAGAAGATATTTGGATACAGATAATCAGTCTAAGTTACAAAGAATTATAATTTATTATATTTGTGAGTCAGAACCAAGTGATCCTACAGATTTTGGCTACCTAGATATGGTAGTCACACACACACACACACACACACACACACACACACACACACACATATATATTGGTAATACTAAAATAAGCTGTATATTCTGATGCAGAAATTGTGGGACATTATATCCCCTGAGACTCTCTCAAAATCAGTTTCTTATGGAAAATGTGAATTATATATGAATCTGTCCATGGAAGAGTGTAGTGTGTAAAATGTGATGGCATGGAAAGTGTATCCAGATGAGTAGTAGCTTGTCATAGTTAGAGAGATACAGTTTCTTTAATGTCTATTTGGGACAGGGTGCAAACATACATACACTCACATCTTAACATGTGTTAAATAAAAACAAACAAACAACAAACAAAACATTATTTTTAGCCTCTAATCTATTATTTTGTTTTTTCAGACCTGTTTTTGCCCCTAGTTTTTATTACAAACACCCAGCCTCAAAATTTTGGGGGCAATCCTATAATGTTTTAGTATATGGAAGAGTATTTTATACTAAAAAGTTAACAATTCTACATAATTGTAATAATTATAAAATTATTTTGGTTTTTCACATTGAGCTAAATGAAATAATGGTACCATTGGAAAATATAAGAAGAGGGGCTATACAAAATCATAGGCAAAAGAACCTTTTGTTTTGTATGAGCTTTTTTTTGGGGGAATTTAGACCTTTTCTTTTGAGTCTTTCTTTTGCAGTCAGAGACTAATATTCTATTGAATATTATCCTGAAACAAATTATTACCTTAATTATTCCATTGGAACATTTTTAAGAAGTTTTTCTTGTTTTTCTGTTACTATGAAGAAAATGTATCTGCGCTGAATTTTAAAAAAAGAATAATCATTTCACTCAATTCATGCTCCTGAAAGTAAGTAATATCATAAGATTTATGCTTTTGTACTATTCAGACCAGTGGTCATGCTCATTCTTCTGTGGAACTATGTAAGCCATGATTGGTTTTTTGAAATGCATCTGCTTTGAGATATATGATGGTAGAACTTTGCTATACAGTGATTATTCACAGGTATAGGTTCACCATGAGTTCCTGAAAAGCATTATCTTATACAAAGAATTAATGGAATGTATAATCTCTGTTGACATTCTTTCTAGATCTCTCACAAACCAGAACTCTCTCTCTAGGTTTGTCTAGTGGATGTTGCTTGCAATAGGTTCAAGAGATCTTATCACAACCTGGAGTTGTTAGATACTGATAACCCCCCTTTTTTTTCCTTTCCCCCTTTTTTCTTTTTAAACAAATTTTATTAATTTTCAAAGACAATACACAAACAAACAAAACATAAACCATAAAAGACATAAAACATCTTTTCTGAAAGCTGCTTGGTCCCAGGTTACATCTCTTCATACAGACACAAATTCAAATTCATGTTCATTTTATGTATCATTCCATATCTTGTTACCATTTTACATTCTCTATATAGCTTCTCCCGTCTTTTGACTTTCTTAGATTTATTTTATTTATCTCATCTCAGTTCAGATCATTATGCTTATTATTCTTTGTCTGTTCTGTTTTCAGCTATCTATTTATCTTTTCTCTTTAAACAAAATTTCTCCTGTACACTAATTGGAGTATCTCTTTCCCCTAAATTTATAACATTTAGTATAGTACATAACTTCCATTTGATTCTGCTTAGTACATTCTAAAGTTACACATTATATTTTAAAGAAAGAAAAAAATTATAAATATGTAATATAATTAAAACAACATGCCATACCAATTCAAATCTATCATTAATATTAATATTCATTTGAATCTTAAACATTTTCCACATTACTTTTCAACGGAATATCATGCTTTTATGGGAACACTTATAGACTTTCCATAATTACCTTGAATAATGAATAACCTTGAATTACGCCGTCTTCGGTCTGATTTAAGCATGGTATATAAAATCATACATTGCAATGTCCTACCTGTCAATGAATACTTCAGCTTCAACCATAACAACACAAGAGCACACAACAGATACAAACTCAAGGTTAACCGCACCAAGCTTGATTGCAGGAAATACGACTTCAGCAACAGAGTGGTCAATGTCTGGAATACTCTACCCGACTCTGTAGTTTCTTCCCCAAACCCCAAAAACTTTAACCTTAGACTGTCTACTATTGACCTCACCCCTTTCCTAAGAGGTCTGTAGGGGGCGTGCATAAGCGCACCAACGTGCCTACCATCCCTGTCCTATTGTTTCTTTTATTTTTCTTTTATTTTTCTTATATGTACCCATATCATGTATTCATAATTATGTATACACTTATACTTATTATCTTGTAAACAATTGACAAATAAAATAAATAAATAAAAAATAAAATAATTATTTCCCCCCGCTTCACATCACTTATATTTTAAAAACATTGTATCATTAAAATGTTCCCATTCCTTCCTACTTCAATTCTCTCATTTATTTCATTGCCTTCCTTTTATTCACAAAAATTTCACTGTTACACTGAATATTTTATCCCACTTTTTAATCACATGTTGTTTCCAATTTTCTAACATTATTTGAAGTACAAATATAACAATACAATCTTATGTACCTTTGCAGAATCCCTTCAATTAAGTTTTTACCATTATCTCTAAGTGAATCTTGTTTCTTTACACCTTGCTCCACACCATTTAAGCTTCTCATCCCTTCCTCCCTCCCTTGCTTCTTCTTCTCCCTGCCCCTTTTACCCCCTTGTCTCTCCACCTCCCTTTCCCTCTTCTGTATTCCCCCTTTCTGTTGTTTTCTAACATTATATCCACTTTTCATCTTATTTTTCTCTTTTTTGGTTTTTTTTTTTTTAAATCTTAAAGTCTCCTTTTTTTTCTCTTCCTTTTCCCTTTCTTCCCTAAGTAAAGTTACTTGTTCATCAAAGATGGCTTCTTCTTTGTCCCAATCATCTTGTTGCACAGTCAGTTTCTCATAGGTGCAAATTGCCATTTCTAAGAATTGAAAAAGAGAGCCAAGAGAGCCCTTCCCTTCTTGTTCCTCTTCTTTGTATTTTTTGAATTCAATTTTCAATTCATCCACAAGTGATGACATTGTAGAAAGAAATTTTTTTTTCAAAACAACCACCAAAGTGTTTTTAGTCCTTCAAAGATAATTTCCAAAAGTCCCAAACAGTCCAAATAAGCTGTTTCTTTTAGCACTTTCTTCTTTCTTCACTTTCTCTTTCTGGGGTTACAGTTTAGTTACAAAATTCCAAATAAAATGTATTTTTTAGAAGTCTTGTTAGTATTTAATAATTCTTTAAAGTTCTAGGCAATCTCCTCCTTACTTCCAAATCCTGTTCCAATTCTTTTCCTCTCCCTTCCCACTTACAGCAAAAAAAGATTTTTTTTAAATGTTCAGAAATCCTTATTATCCCTTTGACATTTAGTAATCCAGTTTAGTTACCTATTAATCCAAAGCGGGTTTTTCTGATTTCTTTCTGTTCGCTGTCAACGTTAGGGAGGAGAGTGAATAATATACACTTTCCCTTTTAACTTTCATCCGCCGCTTGTAAGTCTCTGGGAACGATGTATCTTTTGCAGATTTTAAGTTCCAGGGTACCTTCATTGTTACTTTGTCCCGGTCAGCCAAAAAAACCTTTCACTTTTTATCTTCCTCCTGCACTTTTTTTCCTGGCTGAGCGCTTCTTTGTGGTGGCCATTTCTGACCGCCGCTCATACTGCCTTCCAAAAAGGGAGTTTAGCTGGCTAGGGAAGAGAAGTGCGATCCTCTCGACCCTCCCATATCCCCCCTGTCTTCACCACCTTCTATGGAGGTGGCTAGCCCTGAAGCTGGATGGCTCAGGGCACTCCAGCGGCGAGTGCAGGCAAAAACCTAAAATAATCATTTCACTCAATTCATGCTCCTGAAAGTAATATCATAAGATTTATGCTTCTGTATTATTCAGACCAGTGGTCATGCTCATTCTTCTGTGGAGCTATGTAAGCCATGATTGGTTTTTTGAAATGCATCTGCTTTGAGATATATGATGGTAGAACTTTGCTATACAGTGATTATTCACAGGTATAGGTTCACCATGAGTTCCTGAAAAGCATTATCTTATACAAAGAATTAATGGAATGTATAATCTCTGTTGAGATTCTTTCCAGATCTCTTACAAACCAGAACTCTCTCTCTCTAGGTTTGTCTAGTGGATGTTGCTTGCAGTAGGTTCAAGAGTTCTTATCACATCCTGGAGTCGTTAGATACTGATAACCCCCTTTTTCCTTTCCCCCTTTTTTCTTTGAATTTAATCATTGTGACACCTGCTTTGTTTATTTTTTTTGAACATGGACAAATAATATTAAGTAACAATACAATGGAGACCTTAATCTGATGTAATCAGCTTAATATTTATTGTACCACAAATACTTTGATGCAAGTAGCATCTGTAGCAGTTTTAATATTGTATTTTTTTCTGAATGAAAAGAGCTAAATAAATATATGGTCATTAACAGTGATAATGATATTTTAAATATCAATTGATACTGATATAATAATTTTCTTTTTTATCTTAAATGATCTACATTATCTAAGCTTTATCTAAACTGTAGCTAATACTGTACAAATATCATTGTATCAAAGAATATCTATTATGTTTTACAATAATATAATGAAAAGGGAAAAAGGGTTTAAAATTCCTGAGAAGTTTAGATAGTTCAAATAATTTGTGTTTTAGTCCAATGTCTAGATTGGATCACTACTTTAACTCAAAAGCTTTGGGTTTTTGAGTATTTTTCTGCTAACAAAGATAACAACTATCAGTATTTTCTTCAGAGTAAACTTGAAAAATATCTTTTTCTGAGTTATCTTTAAGAGATGATTTATTCTGAGCATGATTCATGGTTCACAATGAACAAAGATTTGAGAAGAAGAAGATGGTATAATAGTTCATATCTGTGGCATATAAAGGATTCTATTTTCAACTGGCTGTCATCTTGATATCTTTCTCAATATTTGGGATCATTTTTTTGTCTGTGTATGTTTGGTAAAGGGACTGAAATAATATGTATATGTATGAACCTGAGCAACTGGAGCTTAACTGAACTCTGTCATATGACAGAGACAAGAACATCAGTGATGATGTTGTCAGCATACCTAGGAATATCATGATTATAAAAGCAGATCTGCAAACAGTTGACGGGTGCAAGCACTTCACTTATTTTCATAAAGCCCATAAATTTTATGTATATTGAACCAAATATTCAGATTCAAATTTTTCCAAGATATGCACAAAGCATAAGCTACCTTTAAAGTCATGATAAATGTGCATTATCATCATTTAAGTTTCTATCAATAGGTATTTTGCAAATGTTTTAAAGGAAGGCATTGAAGGAAAACCAATATATGTGTTGCTGAAAGACCAACTTGCATCTTATCACCAAGAGGTATTAATGAAGATAATTGAAGATGTTATTAGGAAAACATGTTTGTTATCAGTGGTTACTTATAGCTTTATTACTCAGAGTTACACTTCATTAATATCCATTTTTCATGGCTCTGATTTGCCATTAATTAGTTCCATGACCTTTTGTCATTGGAAGAAATGTCATTGGCAACAGGGGAAAGAACACATGTTAGTAAATTATTACTTTTCATTATACCAGTTTATCTGTTTGCATTATTTCTGTTACTAGAGAAGAAGTATTGTGGTAAAAAATAAATTAAAAAACCCAAATGATTCATTCTAAATTATAAATCTTATAACCATATTCCCTACACTGAAAACATTTTAGTCAATGTTTTACTTTCTCATCCTGTAAAATTCCTTCATAAATGTCTATGATTGTAAAACATTCTAAGATGTGATGCCTGAAAGCATCAAAAGGAACAATTTTTCAAAACATTTTTAACTTTTTTCAATTCTGAAAGATCTGAAATAATAGTTATCTCTATTAAACTCCTGGGTAGTGCAAGCACACATTTTCATTTTTAAGTGCCTTAAAGCCCACACAAAAGCATATTTTATCTTCAGAAATTGTGACAAATATATACTTATATGTCATTTAAGTCTTTCTAGCTGTGTATAATAAGAAAAGGCATAACAAATGGCTGTGATGCTGAAAAACTGCCATGTACTGCATTTATCTACATATTTTATTATTTGACTTTCCTTCTCTAATTTTAAATGCCTAAATATAAAACTGGAACATTAGCACTTATATTATCTTATTCAAGGGGAAGAAATATTAATAGATTCTTGACAAATATTTAAAGACTGATGTTGGAAAAATAATTACAGAATATATAAACCCGGTTTATTTTAATCTAATAATTCACTGCAAGGTTATCAAACATTCAGGGATTCAACTGTCAAATGGTTGAGGATCAAGGAAATAATAACATGGGATTTGCTCACCAGAATCAGACCATTCATCCATAAACTCTGATATCCATTACTTGACAGCTGACAAGTGTTTATGGTTCAGTAGAAGGACAGAATTCTAGGGATTTATTTGAAATGGACAAATACTTCAAATGTACGTCATTATTATGATGCATAGCTAGCAAGCATGTGTTATTATTATTTTATTTTTTTAATATTGGCAGGTTGGTTAATGATTTTATTTTCAGTAGTGAGATTTTTCACAGGTTATGTAATACTTCCAAGCAATTGGCACAGTAAAATCAAATGAAGAACTAAGAATAAAGAAATTAAATGAAGGACTACAAGAGCTCAAATGTAATTTCGCAAATTTGCTATGGATGTTCATACTCACACTATTATTTTTAACTATTGACCAGACTGCAATATATTTAATTTTATTTTGATAAAAACTCATCCAGTGTTAAAACTATTTAGTGGAAAATCATGCTTAGGGCCATTAAGAATTGATTTGAAAAAAGCATGCTTTTAAGCAGCCACTACTCGGACTGCCATGTGATTCTGACATGGATTCTATCCATATACAGTCATATGGCAATTCCTATTTTTTTTTTTACTATGAGAGAATGGTTCTTCCTCTACAGGTTGGAACTTGTTTCTCTTTTTGGGTTGTCTTCATTGCTTAGGACAATAACCTCAGCCAATTACTTCCTGAATAGCAAAAAGCTCCAAAGCTTTGGAGAGCCATATTTTCTTATATACTGAATTTCATCAAATCATTGTGATGCATTGTGACAGATAACATCTTGAATATGTGGGATTCAGGAGCGCAGAACTTCTGGGACTTCTGAAAATATTATTTCTTCACTTCCACATAATCTGATGTATTTTTAGTCTAGTGACAGAGAAATAGAAACATTTTTTTTCTTTTTCTTCTCAGTGTTGTACTCATATGTGCTATGTTACTGGAATAAAAGAAAAGGGAGAAGAGGAATAATGATGGGAAATAGTAAATAAGAGAGGAAATAGGGAAAGGATGGAAATAGGAATTCTAAAAGTTTTAGTCACCTGAATGTCATGAAATCTGATCCATGTTTTCCATTGGAGTCAGGCTTTGAAGCAGGAATATGTCTTTGGTGTGTCTAAGGAAGTTATATTCCCAACAACAATATAAATAGCATAAAGCAAGACTGATTTTATGAAGACAGCCAAGAATAGACTCAATTATAGAGAAATTTGCTGTCTTTCTACTTAGAAATAACTGGATTTTTTCCTCAAAGGAAAAATATATTTTATAAATGAACAAAAGATAATTCATAATTGTGACTTCTTAAAAGGAGTAGGGGGTGGTCCTCTAGCAATTGTATTTCTTTTATATAATCCTTTTAGATAGCACTCTCAATTCCAAACTGTTCCAGCTTTTCTCATAATAGTAAGATATTTACCTTAGGCATTGGCATCAGTTCTCAATTTGCTGGAGTTATTGCTTAAGGATGGATATTAATCAGCTGAAATTTTAGTTTAATGGAGTAATTTGAGATTAATGAACATAATGGCCTAATTTAGAGAAATCACAGATATGTAGTACTTATTGTGCCTTTCTTCTTTTTGCTCTGCATAAATTTATAAAAATGGAAGACAGAAATGGAAGATATTATACAATAGTATACATTATGAATGCATATTGTTTTCTTCTAAGGAATAGCAAAATGCATATTCCAATTCATCTTGAAATTTGCTTTATATTGAAATAGTTGTTTTAAGATATCAGATATTTAAAAATCATTTGTAGGTCATATACACAAGTCAGCATTCAGTTATCCAAATGAACAAATAAGATAATTAGATTTCATAAATATGTGAATAATATCTCACCCAAATATAAACAGTCAGGCCTGTATAGTTACAATATTCCCACACCCATTTTTAAAAAAGTTCAATGTGATATCCCGATGAATTTTATTTTGTTGTATCTTTAAAAGGTGAATGTTGTTTTGTAGAATTTATCAAGAGAGAAATTTAATTTTCAATTGAATGTTATCATCCATAAGTTCGTGATCACATAGGATTTTTGCAAATATTTTATTTTATTGGACAAAGTTACAGGAGTAGCCCTTAGATTAAGTTATCATTGTGTACATACAGAAGATTGTTCAAGAATTTTTGAAAAGACTTTGGCGAACCTCCCTTTCTGCCCCTAATCAGTATTTTGCTTCTGCACCTGAATAAAAAAAGCAAATTATCAAGGCTGCCATTTTTCAGATAATTTTTGAAGTTAGCATATAATTATAACATTGTCAACTTCTTCAACCTAGAATCAAAGGAATATACACATTGTTCTTAAATTACAAACACTTGTTCAGCAACCATTAAAATTTTTGATGGCACTGAATGAGAGAGGACTTATGTCTAGTCCTCAAAGTTGTAGCCATTTCAACATACCCAGGGTCATGTGATCATGATCTGGGCACTTGGGTGCCCACTTTGCATTTACAACATTGCAATGAGCTACAATCACGTGATTACCATATGATGTCTTCCCAACTGGCTTTCCACAAAGTCAATTAGGAAATTGACAGGGAAGGAAGAGATCCTCTACAGAGTATGAGATACCAATATCCTCCTGCCTGTCATCCATTGTGCATGCCTAGCCTCAGTGCCACATATTCCCATCTGTGTTCCCTAGACTCTATCCATGTCCTAGCTAGCCTAGCTACCTGTTCACACACACCTGCAGGCCTTGCTGGAGGGTCATGTTAAGAGTCCTGTTTACTAATGAGTTTCATCTGATGGGATCCAGAGGTGAACCTTCTCTGCCATAGCAACTACACTATGGAATAACATCATCCTCAAGTAAGATGGGCTCCAACCCTACTGATTTTCCAGAAAACCCTCAAAATCTGGATTTTCTCAGCAAACATGGGGATCTCATGGATATCAGGAACCCAACAAAATGACAACACTCATGAATTTTTAGTTTATATTTACATTTTTGTTGTTGAATCGTGTTTATTTTAATTACCCTTTTTATTACATATACCTATGGTCACTTTCATGAGATGGATAGCCATATAAAGGTAAATAAATAAAAAATCAGTTTTGCATAGTATCAGAATAAAAGAGTTTTTATTTGCTTCCTGGGATAGTAAAAAAGAAGTCCCTAATCTCATTTCTTCAGTGAAGGAGAATCTTGTTGATCCACACTATTAAAAGTGGATATAAGTTGTTTTTAGTAATCCATTTTAGCACCCTACAAATATAGTTGTTCTGACCTTACTGCTGCATTGTAGTAACCCAGAATACCAGAAAAAAATGTATACAACATATTCCATCAAAATGACACCCACACAACTTTATCAAAAATTAATTGACCATTCAACCCACTACAACACAACCAGTGCAAGCTATGAAAAGCATAACACTGCCTTCCCCTCTGCCCCCCCCAAAAAAATCAGAAACATCCAACAAACTATTACAACCACATGATGTTACCGTGTCACACAAACCAACTAAAGCCCTCCATGTCATCAAAACAAAAAACCCAGTAACCCAAGGGCAGGGGGACAGGACTCATCTACAACATAGAGTGTAAGTACTATAACAGCTATGATGTAGGACAAACAGGCAGAAGACTAGCTGAGTGCATTCTTGAACACCAACTAGTCAGAAGACACAATGTAAACTTAATCTCACAACACATAGACAAACTCAACCAAAGTCAACCATGGACAAACTGGGAAACTGTGACCATCCTCGTTCCAGCTAAATCCAAAGTTGCTAGGGAATTCCTAAGACAATTCTATTTCAAACTCAATCTTGCAATGTTCAAAATGGTAACTATTTTGTCTATATTAAGTTTTTCTAATAACTGTAAATGAGAAAACCAATGAGAACTGTCACCAGTTTATCTCTTGATTTTTAAACATTTTAAAAGTTTAAATACAATTGTTGTTTTTTTTTTGACATGGCTAAGAGAATAAAAATGTTTTGCAAAAGATTCTGCCAAAATGACAACTGTTATCTACATAATTTTGTAACTGAACTGTCCCAACGCAGATGTAATAGAGGGAAACACTATATAATTAATGAATTAGAGAAACCCAGTATTTTTTTCTTTAATTTTGATTTATATTTTGTATGTGATGGAGAAGTATTAGCAGTTATATTCTGCAACTAAATGATTCCCAGCATAAAATGAGTCAAAAATGAAAACAAAAATGCAATGCATAATTTAATACCAGTGACAAATATGAAATGCCAGAGCTACACAGTAAATCACAACTTTGTTGCCACTTTTAACTAACTATTCTAGTCAGTGTGAAATAGCAGGATTATTTGTCCACTGTGGTTTGAGGGGACAATAAACTGTAATTTTATTCTCATTTCAGTTTTTCCCTAAAAGGAAAAAGAAAAAAAAAATTATTGAGTTGAGAACAAAGTAATGATGTGACCTTAGGCAGTTATCTGAAAAATGTGGCAATTTGATTATTATTTTGCATAATACTGAATTTGAAGTACTGTAAATGTTATATATAATAATAGTACGTAGCAGGAAATGGAGAAAATAATGGAATTTCTGGTTATTAATATTTTTTTCTGGCTATAAGAACATTGTATTAGCATATGGTTTTAATTTGTCATATAGTAATCATATCATTTGCTAAAAATCAGAGAGAGAGAGAGAGAGAGAGCGAGAGAGCAGGATCATTTCTGTATATAAAAAAGGAGCTCTGTTTCTAATCAGAAGCCCCACTATGAATTTTAATACATGCTGAAAAAGTTAAAGTCGCAGGTCATTTTTCTCCTGATGTGGCATTTTTAGAAAATAAACTCTAATTGATATAGAATCAGACTTTGATTTACAAAGTATAGACTCAACCCAAGTTTGCTATGAATTTGTACTGAATTCAATGGTCTTGAATGTTAAGATTGCACTACATATTTCTTTAACTTCATTTGGAAAATAGAATACATAATAGGTTGCTTGCTAAAATTACTATATTTTAAATGTTATATAATAATGAAAGCTATTGCTACTTGTTGACTTGAAGGCAGTGAAGTCATCATATCACAAGAATCATTGCCAACTATCTGAGCAAGCTTGATGATCCTCTATAAACATCTTAAGATGAGTACTACTGTTAGCATAACTATGATTTTTTTATAGGATTTTCCAAAATTTTCTGAAAGGAAAAAATGTTAAGGATTGTACATTATGGAATTTTTGCATACCTTTATTTTTATTTTTTCTCTTTTCATTTTCTCTAATGAATGTGTGTGTGTGTGGTGTGTTTTCTTAATTGAAAATCATGTAATAAATTTTTGAATGCATTATTTTGGCATTTATAAATAATTTTTCCTAAGTATTCAGCAAGTCCAAAACTGGTAGAGACATCTAGAATTCATGGACATGCTTCTTATCCACTTGACCTACAGGCAGGCAAGTCCCTATATTGATAATTAATGCAGAACCAACAGAGAAGGAGAAAGCATTACTAAAATGCATAGTACTATATGTGTCTTTGTATCAGTACAGTATATATTCTCTACATAAATTATATATTTGTATATTTTATTTGCTTAATTATAGCAGCAATTTTCATATATTCTTTGTTCCAATTACAGGAAGATAAATTGCAGTTGAAATTAGAGGTTTTTTTATTAATGGTGAAAGCAATTTAAGAATAAAAAAAATTTAGAAGAGTGATGGACCGTCTCTTGGACTTTTCCAAACTGAAATTTGCAACTACCACTGTGAGATAGTCTTAACCCTTAATTTTCTACCTCAGACATGGGAGATGGACCTGAAGTTTTACAAAGTTTACAGATAGCTTTATGAAGGCAATTGGGGCCAGAATTTCCTTCTTCACTTAGTGACATGGTTGCAAAACATGACATCACTTGATTGCATCATTAGGGATGGCTGCAGTCCCTGTTCCTATTGCCACCAATTGTTAGATGAAGACTCACCCTCATTCCTGTCTTGGTGCTTCCTGGCCTTGTGCCTCAGTAAGGTAAGAAACTGCCTCCTTTGGAACTTCCTGCACCCACCTATCTCCCACTCATCTCTGCCCATTTGGCCATCCTGCACTCTTGGAATTTCTCAGTGGTGGTGTGGTGACAGAATTGGGGTTAAAGTTCAGCTGGCACTGAGCCTTTACTTCAGCCTCTGTGCCACCGAGACACCACTTGAAGCAGGGGTCAGTTTCCACCAATTCTGTCCACCTCTGTAGAACCAGTAGTTCTGAAGAGCAGCAGACATAGAACTGGTTCTATGTCTGCTGATGTTTTTGCCCACCTGCCCACCTAAAGATCTTACCTGATCTTTATTTCCTGATTTTTAACTTCAGCTGCCAAATGAGGCACAGCTGCAGTTAAAAAAGCAGGAAAAGAGAGCTGTTTCAAAGGCTGAGTCTCTGCACACAGCATGCTGATGATGGTTTACAGGCATGCGGCTCACAGAGTGCAGGGAAGCTCATAAATCCTAAACCGGTAGTTAACCCTGTCGTATCCCACCCCTGACTTGAAGCCTCTGTTGAGTGCTGCTTCACACCCTATGCCATGGCCAGCCACCCCCATGGCCAGCCACCCCATGCCATGGCCAGCATTACAGTTGCCCCCACCACTGTGGCTATACAATCTCTGCTGTCGCAGCAAACCTTCATGTTCCTGCTAATGAGATGGACCTAGCCTAACCTTATACAAGGCAACTGCTGGCCAAGCCAGGATTTTTTCCTAGGGCTGTCTCTATCCCTCTCCAAACTGCATGTGCACATCTTCAAGACTCTGTTTAAATATGTATTACTTCTGTACTATGACATTTGTTCAGCAACTGTTGGGACTTAAGGTGATGCTGAATGAATAATACTTATACCACATCCCTAAAATTACAACTGTTGCAGAAGCCCTGCAATCAAATGATCAAAGTTTGGTGCATGTGTTTGTATTCTTTCATAAAGAAGTTTCAAAGGGTTGCACTGTATGTAACTTCATTGAAATGAAGTACCTTCAATTCCTTAGTGCTTTCTGAGCTTGGTTGTTTTCTTGCAGACATTTCATTATGCAAGTAGGTAACATCAGTGCTAGAAGGGAGTGGGATTTGCTCTCTGGTTATATATTTGCCCGGTCAGTGTTGCTGGGAGTGAAATTGATGGTTCCTTGATTGGGCTGTTATTTAAGCTATGATTGTTTATCTGAGTTGATAATACCTGGACTGAGGTATTGTTTACTGCATGCATAAGTGCACCAACGTGCCTATCATCCCTGTCCTATTGTTTCTTTTTATTTTTCTTATATGTATCTATTTCATGTATTCATAACTAAGCTTATATTTATACCTGTTATTTTATTATTGCTTGACAAAATAAATAAATAAATGAATGAATAAATAAATAATTGCTGGTTAGTGTTAACTTTGGTGTTATTTTGCTTATCTGGATGTTGATTACTGGTAGGAAGGTGTTCTGGTCTGTGAAGATTTTTGTAGACTTGTATACTATGTACTACATATTAAAAGCAATATAAGCCAAGTGTGGGTTGAACTCATTTGATTTCCACTCCTTTTAACCAACAGAAACTTTTGCATATCCACTATGCATGTATCAATTACTAAATCTCCTGAACTCCAAAAGGTTTGGGCATTAGTTATAACTGTACATTATATAACAGTGCCATAAAGTGTATGTTATTAACATATAACATGGAGGTGGTGTTGCTATCTTCTACAAAAAGTCCTTACATCTAAAAAATATCCAAGTTACCCAGGAGCTTGCTCTTCCTGAGACCATTATCTGTGAACTATCCTTAAATATCACAATTCGATTCTTACTATGTTACAGAGCACCTGATTATGACATCGAACATGTAAACAAGCTAAATACACTACTAACATGGGCAGCATCCTGCCCATACCCTTTTATCTTTCTTGGTGATTTCAATCTGCCTCATATTGACTGGACCCTATATGAATGTACAACTGAAACCATACATGCAACCTTTTACAATGCTGTTACAAATCTAGGACTGGAACAGCTAGTATCCAACAACACTAGACTAAACAACTGCCTCGATCTCATCTTCTGCAATAGTTTGAATTTAATTTACAGAATACAAACTAAAGAACCCTTTTCCAGCAGTGACCACAATATGATTGACTTTTGTCTCAACATACGTCCACACAAAAACCACCACAATGATGTGATCCCCAATTATAATTTCAAAAAAAGGCAACTATGATCTTATAAACAATGATCTCTCATCCCTTGATTGGCAATCTCTATTCACTGGATGCAATACTGTTGAAGACCATTACAACATATTTTTACTTGAAGTCAAAAGAGTCATCAAACTATATGTACCAACAACTACTCCCAAAACAAAACAAAAAAACAGATTGCCCATAACAATAAGGAAACTTCAATCCAAAAAGAGATCACTCTGGCGGAAAAACAAATCTGGTCACGTTGCCAATTTCAAAAGCCGATACAAAAATTTATGCCACCAAATAAAGACCGAATGCACCAATTATCACATTAAACAAGAGGAAAACCTTCTAAGCACCAATTCCACCAATGCTTTTTACAATTTTGTAAACAACAAACTAAAAGATTCAAGGTCCATCCCACCCCTGATAGGACCTAATGGTAAAGACTGCAACGACGACACCATTAAAGCCAACATCTTTAACACATTTTTTGGCTCAGTATTTGTAAACAGCAATGGATCATGCCCAGCATTTCCTAGCCGAACCACAGATAACTACAGTGATCTAATACATATCGATTTTACAGAAGACAATGTTGAAAAAGCACTGCACAATCTAAAACCATCTCTATCTTAATTTTGAAAATGTCTAGGGAGGAAACAATATCATATAAAGGCAGAGAAATTAGGATTTTAAAACAAATTCCAAAGAGAGTGAGGATGATAAGACAAATTTTTAGCTAATGATTTAAATAAAGAAGGAATCCATTTTAAATGGTTAATCCCGGAAGGGATGTTAATTACATGGAAAGAGAGGAAAATCAAAATAGAATCGATAGAACAGGCCCAAGTTTTTCATCAACAGCTCACAGATAAGAATAGTCAACCCACCAAAGAAGAACCTAAAACAAGACCACAGGAGGTCCGATATTATCACAGAACCCAAAAGGAACGACTTTCTCCAATTTCAGGAAGTGATAATCCACAACATGGGAGAGAAGAGCAAATCCCACAACAACAACAACAACAAGAGAACCGAATCATTACTAGGCAAAAATCTAAGCAGAAGTAGATAAATGGTGGAGGGGAAGAAGTTGCTCTCCATCAATATAAACGGATTAAATTCATTATTAAAAAGAAAAAGGATATTCTCAAAACTTATTCAACATAACGCAGATATAATATGTCTTCAAGAGACACATATTTCGAAGAATGACGAAAGACATCTAATTTGTCCAAAATTAGGTAAACTTTTTACAGCACCGGCCGACCAACACAAGAAAAAAGGAATTGCAATTTATGTAAAACAAGATGTAAAGGCAGAATTAATCTGGTCGGATCCCGAAGGAAGAACTCTGGTTATACAAGTTTGGATAAACCACATCACATTTTTACTTGTAGCAATCTATGCCCCAAATGATGACCAGGGGAAATTTTTTAAACACCTTCACCAAAAAATAGTAGGCTTTGAAAAAAGAAACATTTGCTTGATTGGCGATTTTAACTCCATTGCAGACTACCAGAAAGACCATAGTAATATGGGGAAAAACAAGAAGGGAAAAGGGAACTTTCTGCGGCATGTAAGGAAATGTTGAGAGAGTTAAATTTAAAAGATCTATGGAGGGAACGGAATCTTGAAGGAAAACAATTTACATATTATTCTAACCCACATAAGACTTGGACCAGAATAGATATGGCTTGGATGGATTTGGACTTGGCTAATGAAATAAAAGAAATCAAAATCCTACCGAATGAATGGGCTGATCATAACCCAATACAGCTAATTTGGAGAGATAGGAGAGCGAATAAAAAAAGATGGACACTAAATAACCAAATTGTAAACGAAGAAGAGTATATTAATAAACTGAAAGAGGAGCTAAACTATTTTCTAAAAGATAATAATAATGAAACAACTTCAAAACAGAACATTTGGGATACTATGAAAGCAATTATAAGAGGCACAACAATTTCCTATAATGCTATGAGAAACAAGAGAATTTATGCCCAACAAAAGCAGCGTTACAACAACAAATCCAAGACTTAGAAATACAATTACAAAAAACCCTAAGACCCAAGGACTACAAAATCAGTTAATACTAGCCAAACATAAGCTGAATTTAATTGAACAAGATAAAATAGAAGTTAGCTTGAGAAGGTCCAAACAAAATTATTTTGAACACGCCAATAAACCAGGAAGATGGCTATCTTATAAACTTAAAAAAGAAAAAGAAAAGAGATTGATACACCAATTAATAGAGGCGAGAAAGGCATCCCACAACATGAGATTGAGAAGAAAAAGGATATTATATTAAACTATTTCCAAAGATTATATAAAAAGAAGAAATCAATGAGGATAAAATAAGAACTTATCTGGAGAATACGAATGATAAAACAATAGGGGAAGGAGACAAAGAATTACTAAATAAGGATATTACATGGTCTGAGTTAAAATCTGCAATGGAAAATCAATGTAATAATAAATCCCCTGGTCCAGATGGGATTCCAGTAGAATTGTATAAAGCCACAATAGATTTAGTAGAGCCTCTGATGCTGGAAGTGTTTAACGAAGTACTTTTGGCTGCCAAAATGCCAGACTCATGGAGGGAGGCGTTGATTGCGTTAATTCCGAAGGAGGATGTGGATGCCAGATATATCAACAATTATAGACCAATCTCACTTTTAAACGCCGATTAAAAATTATTTACCTCAATTATTGCGAATAGAGTAAAACAAGTTTTAAATTTATACATTCATGAAGACCAAAATGGTTTCCTTCCATTCCGCCAAATTAAAAACAATTTAAGAACCGTTATTGACGTCTTAGAATATTATGAAGCTCATCCAGAGAAACAATTTACACTCATGTTTCTAGATGTGGAGAAAGCATTTGATAACTTACATTGGCACTTTTTAATACAAAAAATCTATAACATGAATCTGGGCACTAAATTCGAGAATATTATCACAACAATTTATAATACCCAACAAGCCAATATACTAATTAATGGTGAACAAACAGGCCCACTAAGCATTGAAAAGGGCGTTAGACAGGGTTGCCCTCTCTCACCCCTCTTATTTATATTTGCTTTAGAATCATTGTTAACGCGGATAAGACAAAATTCTGAAATCCAAGGGGTTAGGGTCAAAGCAGAGGAATATAAATTACAGGCGTTTGCAGACGATATGGTTTTCTTCCTAGAGGATCCCATGGAAAAAGGACATAATCTACTAAAAGAACTAGAACAATATGGTTCAGTAGCAGGATTAAAGATTAACAGAAATAAGACGAAATTACTGACTAAAAATCTAACAGAGAACCAGAGGAAAGAATTAGAAAAACCATGGGGATACAGGCAACAAAAAGGTCAAATATTTAGGCATATGGTTAACACCACATAGTAAATCACTCAAAGAGAATAATTATGATAAACTGTTACAGCAAATTAAGAAAGATCTAGAATCTTGGAATAAGTTGCAGCTTTCTTTACTGGGCAGGATTGCCACAATCAAAATGAACATTTTACCAAAACTCCTTTACTTATTCCAGACAATCCCAATAAAATTACCAAAAATTTTTTGATGATATAAATAAGGTAACTCTTAAATTTATTTGGCAAGGGAAAAAGCTAGAATCAGTATTAAGGCCTTACAAGATGCAAAAAGTAGAGGTGGGCTAGCGCTTCCAAACTGGGAATTATATTATTGGGCAGCCAACTTATTATGGTTAAAAGACTGGGTCAATTTACGGAATAAAAGAACTCTAGCCTTGGAAGGGCACGACCTTCAGAGAGGATGGCACGCATTTCTATGGGATGTGGGGAAAACTAAACAGGCGTATTTTCATAGACATCTTATTAGAGATTCACTATTAACTAATTGGAAAAAATATGTAAAAAACATTATTTAAAAATTCGATTTGGCTTTCAACAATGGAGGCTATGGTTCATCCCAACAATTTGGATATAACAAAACGACTAAATATAAAGATTTATTAGACCCTTTAGGAAAATTAAGAACTCGACAGGACTTACAGGAACAGGGATTTAAAATTGATCAGTGGTTATATATACAAATCCATAGTAGATACAAACAAGATATCAAAGAGTTTGGAATCTATAGCAAATTACAACACTTAGATAAAATCTTATTAGGATCAAATAAAAGAATATCTCTAAATTTTATAAATATTTATTGGAGGTAGAATTAGAGCAAGAGATAATGAAAGGGAACATGATAATGTGGAGTAGGAATATTGGAAGAAGCATTACATTAACAGAATGGGAAAAGATCTGGAATAGAATCATTAAGATTACGAAATCTGCAGCGTACAAAGAAAATATGTATAAAATGTTATATAGATGGCACTTACCCCCTTCGAGGTTAGCGAAAATGAACCCAAACTCTAGTCCAAAATGTTGGAAATGTAAAAACATAGAGGGAACCTACTTTCATATGTGGTGGACCTGTAAAGAAGCCCAGAAATACTGGCAAAAAATTAGAAAATGGCTGGAGGAGATAACCAAAGAACAAATTGAATACAAACCAGAGTTCTTCCTACTAGGGATCTCTGATAAACATTTTCCTAAAAAGACGAAATATATAATAATTCATATTCTAACTGCGGCCAGATTAGCATTTGCCCAGTGCTGGAAATCATCCCGTTTACCTACAGATCAATTGGTCATTCAGAAAATATGTGACTGCGCAGAAATGGACAATTTAACCATAGCTCTTAAAAATAAAGAGTCTTCAGCATTTGATAATAATTGGAATGCGTGGTATAATTGGTTATATCAGAGATAAACTGTTCAATGAGCATAAATAAGCATAAATAACCATAAATAGTGATAAGATGTGTATATTTAAAGTAAGGTAGGAGAATTGGATCTTGTAGACTGTCAAAAAGAATATCTGTCTGGTTTTAACGTATTTTCTTTTTTCTTCCGTCTCTTTGTTTTTTTTCTCTCTTTTATACTTCTTTTTCTCCTTTTTCGGTCGCAAGACCGAGCACTTTTTTTTTCTTTTCCTCTCTCTTTCTCTTCTTTCTTTCTTCTTTTTCTCTCTCTGTTTCTTATGTAATGTTGTTATGTTATTCTTTTAATTGTAAATTCAATAAAATTTATATATATATTATATATATATATGAAGTCTTAAAAAATAATTAAACACCCTTCCTTGGACCAAAAAAAAAAAAAAAAGAAAAAAAAGAAAAAGCACTACGCAATCTAAAACCATCCCTATCTATTGGACCGGATGGAATATGTGCCTATTTCTTTAAAAAGTTATCCACTGCCATAGCCAAACCTCTAAGCATAATCTTTGAAAAATCTTTCAGGACCAGTTCCTTGCCTAACCTATGGTCACAAGCCACAGTCATCCCCATCTTCAAAAAGGGAGACCCTTGCCTAATTGAAAATTAAAGACCAATCTCCTTATGCTGCGTCACCTGTAAAGTCATGGAATCAATTATTAACCAATCCATCATCCTCCACTTAGAGACAAACAACCTACTCTCCAATAAACAATTTGGTTTCATAAAAAAACTATCCTGTAATCTGCAACTCTTACACTGCAAAAACATATGGACTACACAACTTGATCAGGGCAAAACAATAGATGCAATCTACATAGACTTCTGTAAAGCCTTTGATCCAGTGGTACATGACAAACTACTACTAAAAATAAAATCCTATGGTATCTCTGGACAACTGCATAACTGGATAGAAGCATTCCTGTCAAACAGACAACAAATGGTCAAAATTGGGAGTGTCCTATCAAATTCTGTACCTGTCAATAGTGGTGTCCCCCAAGGCAGTGTTCTAGCACCAACTCTCTTCATACTCTACATAAATGACCTCTGTGATCATATTAAGAGCAACTGTGTTCTTTTCGCTGATGATGTAAAGCTGTTCAATACCACAGACAATACTGCTACCCTTCAAGAAGATCTTGACTGTGTATCAGAATGGTCAAACAAATGGCAACTTCAAATCTCAACAAATAAATGCTCTGTCTTACATATTGGCAAAAAAAATCCGAAAATAAAATACAAGCTGAATAGTCAAGATCTTGTTGATGATCCAAGCTCTGTAAAAGACCTTGGAATACTCATCTCTAATGATCTAAGTGCTAGTGCCCACTGCAACTACATAGCCAAAAAGGCATTAAGAGTTGTTAACCTAATCTTATGTAGCTTTTTCTCTGGTAATATCACACTACTAACTAGAGCATACAAAACATTTGCTAGACCAATACTCGAATACAGCTCATCAGTCTGGAACCCACATTACGTATCTGATATTAGCACAATTGAGAAAGTCCAGAAATATTTCACAAGAAGAGTTCTCCACTCCTCTACTCGTTGTAGAATACCTTATGCCACCAGACTTGAAATTCTAGAACTAGAAAACCTTGAATTACGCCGTCTTCGGTCTGATTTAAGCATGGTATATAAAATCATACATTGCAATGTCCTACCTGTCAATGAATACTTCAGCTTCAACCATAACAACACAAGAGCACACAACAGATACAAACTCAAGGTTAACCACACCAAGCTTGACTGCAGGAAATACGACTTTAGCAACAGAGTGGTCAATGTCTGGAATACTCTACCCGACTCTGTAGTTTCTTCCCCAAACCCCAAAAACTTTAACCTTAGACTGTCTACTATTGACCTCACCCCTTTCCTAAGAGGTCTGTAGGGGGTGTGCATAAGCGCACCAACATGCCTACCGTCCCTGTCCTATTGTTTCTTTTATTTTTCTTTAATTTTTCTTATATGTACTCATTTCATGTATTCATAATTATGTATACACTTTTACTTATCTCGTAAACAATTGACAAATAAATAAATAAATAAATAAATATTAAGGGACAGTGTGTGGAACTAAATGGAATGGTCATAGAAGAAATCATACACAAATAAACACATTCTCTACCATGCAAATCTGGTTTATAATAATGACAGAATTAATCAACGTTGGTTTTATCCATTTGAATACGCATTATATGAATATAACTATAAAGAGGCAAAATAGAACAGGTCATAAGCAGTGGCTTTATTATGGAACATTTGGAGATGAAAAAAACTGAATTGTACTTAACATTTACTTGTGAAAGCCCGAATTATCTTATAACTATGCTCAGCTGGGGAAGAATCTGTCAACCAATTTCACTCTTTAATTTCTCTGCTCATTAAGTGTTCACTTATGGAAGTGGAAATGACTTCAGGCTGGAAATAAACTGCTAAGAAAGTCATGTTATAGGGGGAATACTTTCCCCAGAAGAGATACTATAACACAAAACAGAATTACTTGAAGATTAGTTCCATTGTTGGCTGATGGTTATTCAAGTGTTTCAGTTATTATAAGCTTTAAAAAAAGATCTAGTGACTGTTAGTTATAGGACACACAAAAGACTCAGACCTAATCAGGATTAGTCTTATTCATAACTACAAATGATCTTATCACTAGAATTAAGTAAAAGCCAGTGAACTTCAGAAGACTGAAATGACAGAATCATAAGTAGTTTAAGGCAGGGAAAAAAACATTTTAAGTAAAAAAATAGAGGATCAATGAACCCAAGAATGGTATGCATGTATCATTTTAAGGACATACCATAGTTGTATGATGGAAAGAAATTGTACAGTCTCAAACTGTTATTTATTGATGCATTGATAATTTTGGTTCACCTCCCTCAGTTCTGTGTGATATTTATTTGCTTGTTCAGAGTATCCATGTTTATTTGTGAGTGTTTGTCTTGTTTATCAGCTTAAATCCAGACACCATTGGAGGGGTTTTATTTTTCTATGGAAGATTGCTCCAGAGAATGAATGAATGTACACACATACACACACACAGCATATAATATTAGTGTATTGATAATATTGATCAGCATGTTTTATTAAAATAATTTGAAATAGAATCAAAACAATTATTAAAAGAAATCAATCATTTGCGGGGAAAATAAATTATAATTATTATAATATATTATAACGATTTCAACTTTTTCTGTTTATTTCAGTCTTAAAATATGGCACAAATATTATTAATTCATAATAGTCTTCTATTAGTTTTATAAAAAATAGTTAATTTCCACCCATTTAACACTGAAAAACAAAAGTACACAATACTTTGTAGAAATAAAATGGATATAAGGTTTGCTGTAGTTGAACATTCAGAAACTGATTAGGTATATTATTGAATTTGTCCAAATAGGAAAATGACATTCTTGTCTGAATACTGAAATGTTTATATAATTCTGTACATGTTGATTTAGTTGGCAATGATATGAGTGTTACTTTTGCTGAAAAGGTCAGCTAGAATCTGGACATTCGTAGCAATGCATTATTAATTATACAGATGTCTGTAACAGTCCTGATTGCAATGAAATGGTACAAAGTGACAATAATCTTTAAATTCAATCCCCTTAAATATGCATGGGCATAATTAAATATGAATTTCAGATGGTGCCATTATAGTTTTCATGATCTCTAGAAAATGATAATGTTCAGTCACCTTATATAACTCTTCCCAGGGGTGGCACTGTGGTTTGTAAAAAGGAGAGTATTGATTTTATGCATCTGTTCAATTACATAAAACAATGTGCCACATTTGTATTAAGGAAGTTGGTGCCTTTATGTTAGGGATTAAATTTATACAGTTGGCAAGATGCAAACTAATTCATTTTGAGATACACAGAATAATTAGCTTTCATTTCCTAAGGTTTTTTTTAATCAAATTGACTGAGATTTTAGAACTTTAATTGCCTGAACCTTGTTTGATGTAATACAATACTTGTTTCTATAGGTATAATTCTATAAGGCAGGTATGTCTGGTTTGGAGTCTTTGGGAATTGCAAGTCAACTTTTGTATGTTGATTGATTTTAGCCACAAACTTCATTAGTTCACAACTACAGTATAAAATAAAACTTATTATTACAAATGTAAGTGTCACTACTCCTAATAGATAGCTATGCACATAATTACTTTTCACAATAGTCTAAGAAACATTGTAAGTTTTCTTTTTCTTAATTATGCCTCATAAAATTTACTTGATTTAGTGAATCAAAGCAAGACTTTGGAATGACATGGAAAAGCTGAAGGAAAATTACCTGTTCATCAAAAACAAGGCCAGGATGCTGTTTTGGGATGAAAAGCTGGGCCTGTCTGAAGTCCATATCATGGATGAACAGTGGGGTGGAAAGGTATGCCAGGAATAATTGCAGCACCAAGAAGATCATCTCAAGGCCCAACTCTGGCAATGCAAACAAGCAAGCAAGCAAGTGGAGGCATTAATCAAAGGAAAGCAACAGACTGAGGGAACCATCCACAGCCTGCGGAGACAAGTCAATGTCCTGGATGAGCTGGTTAGCAGCAGTTCTACAAATTCCTTGTTTCCATTGTTAAATTCCTTGGGATTCATAGATGCAAAGAACCAGTCCACTACAGCCCCTTCTGCCTGGATGACTGCAGACACTTCAGGCCAATCTCAAGTGATTTATCCATTCAAGACATAGCTTCAACAAAGCAGAAAAATACAATGCACAAATGGAATTGGTGAAGCCTATGCCAATTGGATGTGAAAGCCATGAAGATTACTTCATTTATTTACAAGTTAATGGTCTTCAAGCCATTTTACCTGTTTTCAGGTTTTCCGCATCTCTATAGCAGAATTCTGCCATGCTGAAAGCAACATCATGGCTTTGTATTCCTTTGGCATGGACAAAAAGGTGTGTCTTTTGCTCTTTTATGTTTCTTTTTACCACTGTTTAAAAGCAAAAATGGCTTTTTATGGGATAAAATATTTTGTGAATAAATTTTTTGTACAAAAAACATTCACTTGATTTACATCAATCATAAATTCCCACTTATAAATTTGCTTATGCTGTCAGGTCTTCTCTTTGTAATGCTATGGAGATGTCTTACCTCTCTTGTCTCTGAGAGTTGAAAGCAATGCAATGCTTTGTAATAGCATTCAGCAATTAGCACTATTTAAATAAAAGCAGAACACAAGAATATTGAGGACCAGTGAAGTGGCTCAGTAGTTAAAATGTGGCTTGTCAACTTGGAAAGCCAGCAGCTCATGTCTTCAGCTAGTGCTAACTCAATGGCTTTGAAATAGAGATGAGCATCTCTCCTATAGTTGGCAATAACTAGAAGAGTAAAATCCACAGGGACTCCTTTATTATTATAAAAATATTAGCGCTAGAATACATGAAATATAAAGAAGGCAACCCAAATCTGCCACAGTTGGAAATGAGTACTTAAAGGTTTGGGGACTGTAAGCCTTGAGTATGAATTCTAGAAACATCCAAACGTGGCTATAAATCATTGTTTTTATTATGATAGAAGAGGGGATTTTAAAGTTATTATTGAAGATATAAAATATTAAAAATGATATCTAATTTTTTTTTTGTCTTAACTTTGGCCTAAAATACATTTTTTAAAGATAAGGTTCAACTATCAATTCCTAAGACCTGCGTATTGCTGCCTTAGAAGAAATGATTCCCAATTTTATGATTGGAGACTGGCAAAAGGTCATGATTGGCTTTTCCCATGTATATATAATTGCTTCCTCTCCTTAAATCACCATAACGATTTTCTGTTTTTCAAGACCTCCTCTGCCCTACAGTTTCTCTATTAGATCCTTGTACATTTAAAAATATTTTCCTGAGAGTTCTTTCTGTTTGAGAGACACACTTGGTTTGTGTGGCATTGACAGCCACACTCCAGAAGATTTCATGGAACTACAACAAATGCCTGAAACTTTGTGCAAGTTATTTATTTTGTTAGTTGAAATTTCCTACTGCCCCACACTCACTCCTGCAAAAAATCTGCATATTTATTAATAGGCAGAGTAAGTTATACTTTTTGCACCCCTTCCTTAAAAAAAAGTTCATTATCATCGGCAGAGCTTTCTTTTTAAGGAACCAGAAGCCAAATTGTTCTTCTTCATCTAGATAAAAAGCTGAGGCAAAATGATATGATCTTGCACATCGGATTTCAAATGTTGAAAACAATATCCCCATGATCTTGCCAATCATTTCTAATCCTGCCTGTTATGAGAATTTATGTACACATTTCTTAAACATATAAGAAAAGAATTGTGGGGGAGTGGGACAGAGACTTCCTGATTCACTTTGGGAATATTTCTTTCTGTTACATTTCCAACATATACACAAATGTAAAATCATTTTTAAAAACTCATTCTGAAAGCTATTTCTAGCCTGTGTATAAAATGTATACCCTGAATTTACATTATTATGGAGAAATATTGTAGTAAATACGATGATAACCATAAGGAAAATTGAGTAAAGAAGCAAACTTGTAAATTAGAAATCATAAAAGACCATTTTGGATAAGTGCTATAAAGCAGCACTGAGATTATTTTGAATGTTACAGAAGTGCAGCATAGAAACACAGTTGTATTGACTGCTATAGACAACAACATGTGGAAAATGTTATTTGTTAAGAATTAATCATTCATTTACCCAGTTGTACTAGAGTAATGCAGTGTGAAATTGTGTTATTTTCCAAAAAAATTCTATAATGCTTAACATTCCATGACATTCTATCTATTGTAGCTAGTTAAAAATAGTACAAGAAAGTCCTTAACATACAGAATGAGAATAAAGTACAGTGAAAACAACACTGTTCCCAATTGTGCGTCTGTCTGCATGTGCGGGATAGCATGACAGTTCCCATTACTTCTGAAAAATCCATAAAACACTGATATTGGTAACTGAGAAAGCTGAAAGATACATTAGTCTTGCTGAATTTTACTGGTATTCACACTGGGATAATGACATTATTGGGATTTTTTTTTTCTAATGAGAGGAAGACAGAATACCTTGGTCTCTAACAGATTTTAGTCACAGAGGAAAGCCATTAGTCTCTACTTGATTGCTGTCAAATAGTAGAAAATTGGAATATTATCCTGATATTTGTCATGATGGACTATATTTCACCTCCTTGTTCAGTGTTAAGTGAGATGGGGGAAATTTTGTTTGAGGCACATGATTTTTGCTTTAAAGAAAACAGAGATGCACCCAGGATTTGCTGATAGAGATTAGTGAGAGATAATTGGAAAATTGCCAAGCTCCTGCCATTTTTATAAAAGTCAAGCAGAAAAGGAGAACAAGGAAGGATGGGGCGAGGAGAGAGATACTGTTTGGTTATTTACTTGACAAGGAGGCATCACTGTGGTTGACTAATTAGATTCCATTTAAATTCAGAGTGTTACACAGTTTGAAGGTAAACTATTATGTTTTTAACAATGTTATTGAGGAGAAACATATGTTCACTTTCACATTATTGCAGCATTGCAGCTATGACTTCTTAAACATCAGGACATTATTTGATTCATACCAAACATCTATTTTTCTTTTAAAATGTTCAGAGCTAATGCTGCGTGAATGAAACTTTTTCATGCTCCTATGCTTCCAGATGTCATTTTATCCTTTGGGACCAGCTACTACCATGGGACAAATATAATGCAAACTGGCATAGTTTGCAGCCAAGTTGTGTTACAATATTTGTTCTTCAAAATATTGTCTCTTCCAGGGTTGTTTCTGTTTTTGTTTTGCTCAACACAAAGGGATGTTCATGTCCAAGCAACAATAACTTAAATAGGAAAATCTATACTTGAACCAGCTAAAAGCATCATTTATTCTAATATGAGCAACAAGGAAAGTATCTCATATTTTCCCTAGAAAAGAAATAGTATTTTATGAATGAAGATATTTTAGATCATACGGTATGATCAACCAGGTGAGGATTTATCATGTATTGAAACTATGTCATATTGGATGGAGTTGATAAGGATTATAGTACAATAAAATGTTTTCAGGGCCTAATGTAGTTGAATCCCATTTTGATGACCAAGTAATCTTAGATTTCAAAAGGTTTATCTATGTGTCATGCCCCTGGTAGAGTCTGACTCTGAGGAAGAGGAGGAACAGCCAACGGGGAGTGGGAGTCTGGCTCCAGAGGTGGTTGATGAGACTGGAGAGGGGCAGACTCTGGCTGAGCAGTCAGAGGAGGATCCAGGCCCATCCCCTATCCATCCTAGGTCAAGCAGGGAGGAGAGGATCAGGGAAAAGCAAGGTCTACTCAAGTGGAGATTACTATGATCCTCCTCATGGCTTGAAGGTGGGAGCTATGTGTATAAGTTTGTCAGCAATGTAGTTAGAATTGCTGGAGTCAATTAGTGTTTACCTTGAAAGAGGCTTATCTTTGTTGGCGTTCTTCCCATGGACTTTTCTCAGTTATTTGCCTGGAGTTTATGATTAGTTATCTCAGCTTGCTTCAGAACTCTCATCAATGTGGTTTGTTTTGGTTTTCTGTTAGCCTCGTTATTTACTTTTGTGACTTTAAACTGTGCCGAATAAAACAGTGCAGTTAAGTTGAAGGCCTTAATAGACTTTAACATATGTTTTGGGTTTTTAGTTATTTTGAGAGACTACGGATCATCACATTTTGACTCCAGCCACCTCTTCAACTTATTTTTGCTTTTTGTGGGGTGACCATGGATCAGCACAGAGCAGAGATTGCCCAGTTAACCCAGAAAGTGGCTCTTTTGACTGCACAGGTGGCACAAATGCAAGCTGCCCGGCCACACCGAAAATACCCAGTGGCAGTGCCAGATAAATTTCCAGCATTTTGGGGGCACTGCCAGCTTTACATGAGCCAACGGCCTGAGGACTTTCCCACTGACTGGGATAAGGTGGGGTTTTTGATTAATTTGTTGTCAGGCTCTGCAGCACGTTGGGTGATGCCTCTGTTGACCCAGCCCAACCAGGTGTTGGACAATTACGCCAAGTTTTGCCATCAGTTTCAGGCCATGTTTGAGGACCCTGTTTGAAGCCAAACAGCAAACAGACGTTTGGAAGAGTTGAAGCTAGGGCGTGGCTCACTCATGGATTATATTGCTAGTTTTCGGGTGGTTGCTCAGGATGTACAATGGAATGAGGCAGCACTATTAGACCAGTTCCAGGAGGGTTTGTCATTGGAGTTCCTGGATGAGTTGGCACACACTGAATGCCCTCACACCCTTCAGGAGCTCATGCATTTGTGTCTTCGTATCAATGCTAGACTTCAGCAGCGATGGGTATGGTGACGGACAGAGACTATCTGTTTCCAGCAAGATGGTGCCCTTGGTGGAAGTGCCTTTGGAGGAACCAATGCAGTTGGGGTCTGGCCACCCTTGCTTGACTCAAGTAGAAAAGAATAGACCTCGTCGTGATGGTTTATGTCTCTGTTGTGGCAATCAAGGCCATTTTGCGGCCAAGTGTCCGGTTAAGATATCCACAGCAGTGACACCTGCGTTGGTGGGAAACGAGCATTGCTTAGCCTATGGGGGTCTGCAGGTCGGGATGTAAAGTCCATAGGCCCACCATCTTCACCAACCTTGCCACCCTCACCACCTTTGACATCTTCAACATCTCCACCACAGTCGCTATTGGTGAGGCATCTTGTGCTGCCAGCAAGTGTGTTCGTGCCTGGTGTGGGAGCGGTGGAGATCCCAGCTTTGGTTGACTCAGGGGCCATAGCCAATTTCATGGATGCTCATTTTGTCAAGCAGTGGTTCATTCCTCAGCAACAGGTATCCCCACCAGTAATGATGGACATGATTGATGGTCGTCCCCTTCGTTCAGGACCTGTGGTTGCTGCAACCAAACCCTTTGCATGCATATTGGGCAGCATGTGGAGGAAACCGTGTTTTACGTTGCAGCAGTGCCTCATTTTCCGGTAGTGCTGGGTTTGGAATGGTTACAGGCCCACGATCCACAGATTGTCTGGTCATCTGGAGCTGTGCAGTTTCTTGCAAGGAAGTATGCCAACTATTGCTTGCGCTCCTGTGCAGGGAATGTGGCTACACCTGTGGATCTGGATCTACCTGTGGAGTTGGTGGACTTTGCTGATGTGTTTGGGGAGAAGGAGGCAGATCAGTTGCCTCCTCATCGGGCGTATGACTGTCCAATCGACTTGTTGCCCAATGCAAAATTGCCAGTGGGTCAGATATATTCCCTGTCGGAACCGGAGTTGGCTGCGTTGTGGGATTTTATTGACAAGAACCTCTGGAAAGGGTTTATCTGGCCTTCTACCTCTCCATTGGCTGTACCGGTGCTTTTTGTGAAAAAGAAATTGGGGACGCTACATTTGTGTTGTCATTACTGCAAGTTGAATGCAATCACAGTGAGAAATCGGTCCCCGCTTCCTCTCATCCCTGAACTGATTGAACGGCTTCATCAAGCTAAGATCTTTATGAAGTTGGACTTGCGTAGGGCCTACAATCTGGTTTGCATTTGTGCAGGGGATGAGTGGAAAACAGCTTTCTGGACGAGGTACGGGCATTTTGACTATACCGTGATGCCTTTTGGATTAACCAATGCCCCAGCTGTGTTCATGCAGTTCATGCACGATGTTTTCCGTGATTTGTTGGATAAATTCGTGGTCATTTATTTAGATGACATTTTGATTTACTCAGACTCCCTGCAGGAACATAGGCAGCATGTGAGGCTGGTGTTGCAATGTTTGCATGATAACCACCTGTTGGCTAAACGTGAGAAGTGTCAGTTTGCACAAACTGGCTTCTTGGGACATCGTATTTCACCTGCTGGGGTGGAAATGGACCCGGAAAAAATTCAATCGTTGCAGGAGTGGGAACCTCCACAGCAGGTTAAGAATGTACAACGACTGTTGGGGTTTGCGAACTACTACCGCACATTTATTCCCTGCTTTGCTGCCTTGACTGCTCTCCTTTCTAATCTGCTCAAGAAGGGGGAGAAGTTCCATTTGTGACTTTAAACTGTGCCTAATAAAACAGTGAAGTTAAGTTGAAGGCCTTACTGGACTTTAATATATGTTTTGGGTTTTGGGTTATTTTGAGAGACTACAGGTCATCACACTATGACTCACACTAACTTTTAGGTTTTGGACAGCTACACCAAGAGGGGACTTCTCCTATAGCACTTTCCCAGTTCAGGAAATCAGACCAGTTAGAGAGGCTGCAAAGTAACTATTTTTTTTTAACAAAAATTTAAAAAAAGTTTTTAAAAATCCCTTCCCTCAAATAATAACAGTTATCTTTACCAGTGTGTGCAATAGAACACACACACACACACACACACACACACACACACACACAAGGCTGAAGAAAGACTAAAGACTAAAGTCTAAAACATCCTGAAATGACAAATACAAGCCTTTGTCAGACAGAAAGAAAACTTTTTGAAATGGAGAAGTAATTTCAGCATAATGTTAGTGTACTTATCTTTTGTTTAAAGATGGATATGATGTACAGAAATTATCATACAATTCTAGTGGGATGATATGGGTCCAGAATGCAAATATGTAATAGTAAACTTAGTTTGAATGCATTACCAGGAATGTGTTGATTAATTCAATGCTGGGAAGACATTCATATAAAAGATTCTGTACCTTAACTGTAAAGTATTAAAAAAGATACATGTACAGATACAGATAATCAGAGTTGGAAGGGACCTTGTAGGTCATCTAGTTCTACCCCCTCCCAAGTGGGAGACCCTACACCATTTCTGACAAATGGCAGTCCAATCTCTTCTTGAAAGTCTCAACCGATGGAGCTCCCACAACTTCCGAGGGCAAGCTGTTCCATTGGTTGATTGTTCTCACTGTCAGAAAGTTTTTCCTTGTTTCCAGGTTAAATCTCTCCTTGTTCAGTTTCCATCCATTATTCCTTGTCTGGCCTACAGGAGCTTTAAAAAATAGCTTGACCCCTTCCTCCCTGTGGCAGCCCCTCAAATATTGGAAGACTGCTATCATGTCTCCCCTGGTCCTTCTCTTTACTAGACTAGCTAAGCCCAGTTCCTGCAACCATTCATTGTATGTTTCAGGTTCCAGTCCCCTAATCATCCTGGTTGCTCTTTTCTGTACTTTTTCTAGAGTCTCAACATCTTTTTTATAATGTGGTGACCAAAACTGGATTCAGTACTCTAGGTGTGGTCTTACTAAAGCTTTATAGAGTGGTATTAGTACTTCCCTTGATCTTGACTGTATCCCTCTGTTAATATAACTTAGGATTGCACTAGCTTTTTGGCAACTGCTGCACTTTTTGGTGGCTGCTGCACTGCATGTATTTTCCAAATACAGAGATCAGCTATAATTCTATGGTTCAGCTCATTTCCTAACGTTACTCATCTCTCCTTATAGTTCTGTTCCTCCTAATGTTCAAACTGTGTTTATGCCTTTCAAAATGCATTATTTGTTGTCTTTTTCTCTACCCAGTGAGAATAATTTTTCCAAAGATTTCATCAACCTTGATTGAATATCAATGATATTTGAATGTTAAGTGCCATGTAAATAATTCATATTGGTACTGACATCAGCCTTCTTGAATTTCTATGTATAAAATTATTGCTCTTTAACGTCCCCAGTGTATATAGAAAATATACTTTTCTAGAAATCTTTTCCCTAAAGAGGAAGAGAGAAATGCCAATTATTCTTGGTATGATGTATTATATTCCCTGCCCAACCCAATTTGAATTTCAAATGCTGTAGATACAAGTTTCAATTTCTCCTTTTATAAGCACCTTCCCATCTTCATGAGTCAAGATAAAAGTAGTGGTGGACAAATTGGTCCGTTTCAGCATCCAAGATTATGGTTGTTCCAATCTTAAATTTGACTCATCCAGTTTCTTATCATGGAAAGATTTCTTTCTAAAATATATTATAGAATAGTTCGTGTGTAAGGATATATCCACCATATGGATATACAGTATTGATGCCAATGCCATTTTAACTGACTTCATAAATATAGATGCAATGTTCAGAAGCATTTGGGGGCAGCTTCTTATTCATTCACATGAGAATAAAATCTTTTAACGAAAAGTCATAATTTGTTATGTATCAAAATCTATTTCTAAGGAGACACATATTTGTTATTTGATTTTTGAGCTCTCTCTCTCTTTGTGCCCTGAAAGGATGACCTATCCCAGAATCCTTCTGGTTTCAGCAGCGAAGAAAAAAATCTTGTTGTCACTATGGAAACCGTGAAGAAAAAAAACAAGCCATTTCTCACTTGTGCTGAAAGAACATTACAAAAAGTTGGAGTTATTTGATTCATTTCTTCCTTCTCTCACCTTTTTAGAGTGCCTGAAAAAGCGCATCAGCCAAAATAAAACAAGGTACTAGCAAAAATAAGCCAGTTCATATTCCCTATTCAGATTCCCTTTAATTTATTTTAGGGAAATAAATTAATCTTTGTTTGATATCAAAGGAATACTTCCCACCCTTAGCCAACAGGGCTGCCTTATGCAAGATTGGGGGTTATTTAAATAAATCATATATCATAAGAATGGAAATGCAACTGCAGGTGATACTAGTAAGGAACATTTAAAGTATATGTTAACCTTTGACTATATAGTTAACCTATTGACTTATATAATAAGAATATTATTGAGCTCTCCAGTTCCTCAAGAACAGAAAGATGTATATTCTTTTTGTTTAATCTAACTGGCCTTTTAAAATTGTGCACTTTCTTTTTAAAAATTGCTTTTGCCAATGTTTTTGCCTTTCAGTAACGCTCTGCATAGAATGTACAATAAAACTATAGGAAGGGGAACTTTGATGGCTTCTCAGTGTGATCTTGGAACACACTGCCCCAGTTTAAAAATTATTTCCAAAGCTCTGAGTTAACAACATTGTGACAGCTCAAAGCTCAGATAACAGATTATCAGAGTTGGAAGGGACCTTATAGATCATCTAGTCCAACCCCCCCTCCAAGTGAAAGACCCTACATTATTTCTGACAAATGGCAATCCAATCTCTTCTTGAAGGTCTCAAGTGATGGTGCTCTCACAACTTCAACTCAGCTGTTTTCAGTGTTCCTTACACCACTGGAACAAAACTCAATGTTCTGACGATCTTTGCTTCCTTTTCACCTGATATTGCAAGAGTTGTGAGCCAGCAGTCCACAAAGAAGCCTTCAGTGTCCATAAGGACTGATTAAGTTGCCATTCCTTCCCCCTCCCCCAAATATCTGTAATAGAGCACTAGCCTCTATTCTTATTGTTTCTTAAATTTACTCCTGTTTCTCTCCTTGGTTGTTACTACATCATCATGATAATCTTTTGCTGAGAAGCCCTGTTTGTTGTTAACTGCATCGCTACTACTATGACTATGACAACAAGAAAGTAACTTTTTTTTAAAAAAGGCAGAATCTGACTTACATGATTTTATGATTCCCTTTAATTTTCTAACATATGGCACAAACTCATCATGATTTCACAAGGACAATTAAAACCAAAATTTAGATTACAACGGGCCACTTTTAAGTAACAGCCATCTCTATAGTAGGAATTGTATGTCTTCTATTAGCAACAGATTGGAGTGGATCGATTCCATTTAAATTTATGTCCTTCATTCTGCAGGTAAATTCTCTTGTGAATCATGAGATGTACAATAATTTGAACACTCAAATTACAAAGGAGAAAAAACTAACTATGCACACAAAGAGACATATGTACATTCTATGCACACAAAAAATAGCTCAGTGTGGGAAAACATGTGGGACCCACTTGGGGATTAATGATTTTTTTTTCCAGGAGCTATCAATTACCTGCCTTAACTGGGGAGTGCAGATTATAAAGAGGGGTATAATTACTGGCAAATGCTGTGAGATATATAAAGACAAATAGGGGCGAGAGATGAATAGGAGCTCATGCATTTCACTAAGAACTATATATTTGGATGTAGTAATTTACTAACTGGGGTCTTTCAGAGTGATTATCAAAGATATATAGCATATTCAGAACTGGGAAAGAGATTGCTTGCTATGCTGTAAAAAAAGGGGGGTTATTGATTCACAAAGAAGAATCAGCAGGCTTTAAAATTGGAATAAATGGACTGAGTTTTTCATAGATATCTCACTGAAACACTGTCCCTAGCCCCATTCTTTCCAATGCCTATAATTTTTGGCAAAGCACTTTCTGGGGAACAAAAAGAAAACAAAAAAACAATTGGGTTCCTTCAGCTTTCTTACAGCAGCTGGCTTTCTTTGCTCACTGCCTATTTTACATATGGGGGATTGACTTAGAAGTGAAACTGATAGTGAGAACAATGCTCCATCCTTGGAAGTTTTTAAGATTGTCCAGAATGATATAAGGTTTCCTGCTTGTGTAGAGAATTGGACTAGATGACTTTAAAGGTCTCTTCAACTCTGTTATATTGTTACTGATATAGTATTTCTGTTCCAGAGCAATGCAGGTTATTTCCCAGTCCTTTCAGAAAAGTGGTAATCTATTAAACTACCAATATATTTCTGAATGTGTTGCCTAAAAGAGGATTTGAGATTGTCACATACACATTCTTAATACCTGGCACATGCTGGATTATAATCCTATCATTCACTGGCTTTTCTAGTTAGGGTTGTATTGCTTTATGCATGTTGGTTCACCCTTCCGGTGCTGTGCCAGAGATAAAAAACATTGAAAAGATAAATTGTTGGGAATAAATATTGCTATTTTAGTTTCTGTGCCCTTTCCACTCTGGCTCTTCTGAAAGAAGACTTGTAAGCATGTTGACATTACATCCAGACTGCTGTTTAGTGCATGCTAGTTCTGACCTTTTGGATGGATTCCCAATTGCCTTTGTTTGGTGTATATCTGACATAGTTGGATTTAATTGGCCTGAATCTACTGCTGCTGCTCATTCAGTACAACAATGATAATGAATCACAGAAGCTAGGTTTCACCTAGACTTTGTGGAACAAATCTCAGTTTTGGTTGGAGCAATGATAGAAAGCTTTATAAGATCAAGGTGTGAATTTCTTGAATCTGGAAACAGGAAGCTATGAAAGCTAATGTGGAATTTGAAGGGAAGAAGTAACAGATAGAAGTAGAAATTCCAGTAGAAATTCCAGTAGAAATCACAATTATGTCCAGAAGTGCATAGGGTCACTTGTCCCTTTATCTCTCTTTCCTGAGGATATCCATATATCCAAATTCAGGGTTTAGGGTTAGGTAGGGTCAAGGCATCTTTTCCAAGGCCTTCATGGCTAGTATACCAAGGGGTAGTGTGGAATATATATTTGCTGCTGGTTCCTTTACTGTTAACAGGGTGAAAACAACATCTACCATTTCAAAATCTTCACAGTCAGTTCTAAGGCTAGGTTGCTGTTAGTCAGTCTCTTTTATAGCTTAGTCTTATTTTTTCACTATAGGCCTTCATTATCTGTGTGTACAGTTTATTTGCAATTTTGGCTATCAGAGTAGTGTTATCAGCATAGCACAAGTTATTGATGTTTCTCCATCTAATTTTAAAATGGAGCCCATCTTCTTCCAATCCAGTTTCCCTCAATATACATTTCTCAAATTTCTTAGGACCTACATGATCTTAACATTATTTTGCTAGCATGTGAAATAAACAATATTATAATATAATTTCCACATGTTGCATCTCCTTTTTTGGTTCCATTTTAAACTGATCTTTTCCACTCTGTTGGCCACTGGGCTGCAGAGCTTGGTAAGAACCATGACTGATTTTTCTTTAGTGATTTGCCATTTTCTGATACATATTCCTTTAGTTCCTGAAGTCTTCTACTTCCTAATAACCAAATGCTGACTTAACTTAACAGTGGTGCATGATAAACTACTGTTGAAACTAAATTCTTATGGTATCTCTGGATCCCTGCACAAGTGGATAGTCACATTCCTGTCAAACAGGCAACAAATAGTCAAAATAGGGAGGGCCCCATCAAATCTGACAGCAGTTAACAGCAGTGTCCCCCAAAGCTGTGCTTTAGGACCCACACTCTTTCTGCTTTATATCAATGACCTATGTGATCATATTAAAGGCAGATGCATCCTCTTTGCCAATGATGTAAAATTATTTAACACTATTTACAATGCTGCTGCCCTACAAAGCAACCTTGACTGTGTGTAAGTATGGTTGTGTAATTGGAAACTCCAAATTTCAACTGATTAATGCTCTGTCCTACACATTGGCAATAAAAATCAGAACATCAAATACAAGTTGGGTGGAAATGATCTCATAGACAACCCTCATTTAGTCAAGGACCTAGGAGTACTCATCTCAAATGATCTAAGCCCCAGAGCTCAGTGTAACAGCATTGCCGAAAAGGAATTAAGAGTTGTTAACCTTAGTTTGTGAAGCTTCTTCTCTGGTAACATTGAATTACTAACTAGAACCTTTGCCAGACCAATTCTCTTGTCCCCCTGGAACCTACACTGTATATTAGACATTAACATGATTGATTGGGTTCAGGGGTATTTCTCGAGAAGAGTACTCCACTCCTCTACTCACAATAGTATTCCCTTTGCCTTCAGGCTTGAAATTTTGGGCTTGGACAATAAGGAACTGCACTGTCTGATGTCCGATCTAAGCATAGTTCACAAAATTGTCTGCTATAACATTTTGCCCATCAATGACTTCTACAGGTTCAAACTCAACAATACAAGAGCATACAACTGATACAAACTCAAGGTAAATTGCTCCAAACTCAATTGCAGAACATATGACTTCAGTAACAGAGTGCTCAATACCTGGAACAACTTACTGACTCCATTGTTACAGCCTCAACCACTCACAGCTTCAACCTCAAACTGTCTACCATGGACCTCACCCCATTCTTAAGAGTTCCTTAAAGGGGGCATGCATAAGGGCACCAGCATGCCTACCATTCCTGTCTTACTGTCCCCATTTATCTGTATTTATTTCCTTTGTTTATGTTTATGTTCATACCTATACTTGTTATCCCGTACATGTTTGAAACAAAGAAATAAATAAATAAACTTCAATGTATTTGTTCATTAAATTTAAATGGCCATCCATCTTCAATACATTATTCTGGATAACTAATTATATAAGAAATAAGATACCATGGATAGCCAAGTTTGGAAGCCAATCATCTTGTTTTTTTTTAATTAGTTTGTGTGTAGGAATTTGAAGAGTTCAATTATTTTGAAGCTGGATAATTATGTTGATGTTGTTATGCTCCTGTTGGAGACTGACTCCAAGGAAGTGGAGGAACAGCTGACAGTGAGTGGAATTGTGGCTTAGGAGGTTGGGGAAGGGCAGAGGCCAGCTGGGCAGTCAAAGGAAGACCCAGGGCCATTCCCTCTCCATTCTAGGGCATGGACGGAGGAGAGGATAAGGGAGAGACAGGAATGGCATGGGCTACGGGGCAGGAAAGGGCCTTGATCTTCTTCATGGGCTGCAGCTGTGAGAACTGCTTAAAAGGATGGATATGTGTATGAGCCAGTGCTGGAAACAAAGTGTGGAAATATCTCTAGTCTGTCATTCCTCTCTGAGTTTGGCATCCTTCCCAGCGTGTGTTCCAATTTCTGTGGACATCTTCAAGCCCTTATCTTGTCTGGTTCCCTTAATTACTTCAGTGTGGTTTGTGTTGTTTTTACTCTTTATAATTTATAGGCATTTTTAGTTTAAATGGCATTTCCTCCTTTTTGTAACTGCTTTTGGGGGAGTTTTTTGTCTCCAGTCAAATATATTTGGAGCTTTGAAGCAAAGTGAAGGAATAAAAGGGGTTTCACCTATTTTTGTGACTGTGTTTATTTTGTATCCCACTCTGGGTAATCACATATGTTTTTACAATGAAACATCATCCAGAGCATGGGTCGCCAACTTTTTGGACCTCAGGGACCACCAAACCCATAATTCTAAATCCTGGGGACCACTAATATGAATTTTGACTGATGGTGGCTTGCTGACATTAGTGTGTATGTGTATGTGTGTGTGTGTGTGAGAGAGAGAGATCTGATCTAATATCTCTCTCCTTCCCTCTTTCTCTCATATACACACACACACACACACACACACACAGGCAAGGGTGGGATTCAAATTTCTTAACAACTGGTTCTTGGGCATGGCCTAATTTTGGGTGTGGCTTGGTGGTCATGTGACTGGCTGGGCATGGCTTGTATGTAAATATTATAAATATTGATGTAAATATTGTTTTTACAAAAAAAGAGCAACTTTTACCCAAAATCAGGCAAAGTGGGTAGGCAGATTGAGTTGCTCACAGAATCACAGATTCAGAGATCTATTTTTCTGCCATTGGCTATCTAAGTCTGCACTGAATAATAGAACCTTCAGTCCTAAGGGAGGTTTGGCTCGGCTTAAAAGCAGAGCCGAGATGTACAGATTAGCTAGAAAGAAAGAGATCCAAAGGTTTCCTGCTTTCTAGCTAATCTAAATCTCCCAGCATAGCAGAACAGCTGATGGTCAGGAAAGGAAAAATAGCAACTTAGCAGGCAAGTTTGCCAGGTAAGGAGTGAATAGGCGGGGAGGGTTCCTGTGGACCATGTGGGTGTTGCAGCCTTGTGTTTCCATGTACCTTGGATTAATTGCTTTGGGGGGTGCTCTGGGTGTGACATTTCTCTGCAGACCACCAACATTTTCTCATGGACCACCAGTGGGCTGTGGCCCACTAGTTGGCAACCACTGATCCAGAGTAATTTTGTGAAGTCAATACAGAAAGTTTCTTAAATAAATATTTAACTGGGTGTTGTGCTAATGCCAATAGCATCTTAGAAGGATGTACTATGTTATTGATTCCAACTGTCTACTCCTTGCAGAGATAAAGCAAAAGGGTTCCTTGGGCCAATTGTCAAATTGCTCCTACAGCTAAGAGGCCCTTTCTGTAATTCAACCTGAATCTCCTTCCACTAATTTAAAAACAAAATATATGTCCTTAGCTAATCTTTTTCTGGAAGAGTTTGTGGCCCTTTTCAGTATATTACTTCTGCAATTACCTGAAGAGCACTATTGTATCTCTTAGTTTTGTCTATTGATACATTTCAAAGTTATTTTTCTTTTTTGTAGCAACATATTTTTCTCTTATATTCATGTTTGATAAACTACAATTCTAAGATCCTTTACATGAAACTTGCTTCTAGGCCAAGTATCACCACACTATATATTTGAGTCCTCAATCATCTCAATCTGGAACAACTGCAAAGTCCAGTCCCACTATGGATGGAAATGGCTTTATCAGGGTATGGTATAAATGTGCTAGTATAAATTACTTTCTTTGGATTTCAGTTTTAAAATTCAGAGCATTATTTGGATTTATTTACTCATTACATTCATGCATTATTAACCTGCATAGCTAATGTACTTGCATATACAAAGTATTTCTCTCTTAAATCTATAAAAATATGTGTGGCAATAAAAAGCCAAATTATAGGTTAGGAACTTGTCGTGATATCTGAAATTCAAGTCCATTCTTCTACTTATGAAATTGCATTGCAGTAATATCTTGCCCATTTAAAGGATAATTTGACATTCAACTATCATTTACAAAATGTTTTCATATTTTGGAGCCATACCTTCAAAAGGCAATATTTATGATAAAATCATGACCTCCAGGATGTAATCCATTTTAAATCTCATCTGATGTTCCCCAATCTTTCAATCTAATTAGATTCATATCAGCATATTATTACAGAATGCAATCATTCCTTTTTTCTAATAGCATTCATGGATAATTTTATTTCTTGTTCTTCAACTCCTACTCCTGTAGTGTAATTAGTGTCTTTGGCACCTTACGATACTCTGAATGAGTTGCAGCTGCTAATTGCTAATTGAAAAATTAGAAACTCAGTTCGAAGAAGGATCTAATTAAAATAAAATTAGATAAAATCCCTCTGAACTAGCAGCTCCCTTTTTGTTTCTTTTCCCCTTGTTTTGTAATCACAAAACCATTAAAAAGGACATCTAATTGTTAAGTGTAAGTTAATTTTTTCTTCTTACAATAACCTGTTTTTTGTGTTCATGGTTATTTGTACTCTTCTTGAAGGTCTCAAGCACTTTAAAAGGGGCTTCATTTTAATATAGATTTATGTGGAAAAATCTCTTCAAAGTTGATTTGCAAAACAACATGTCTTCTGTTTCCCAAAGCCAAGTAACACTTCTTTTTACTTTTCCCTTGCATCATTCCAAAGCTTTACAGTTACAGTTCACATACTTACAGTATTTCTCTGGAAGTATTGAAAGAGGTGTAAGCATTTGGGAGCAGAAACATTGTTGAATGCAAGATGAAGTTCCAAAATGAAGCAAATGAGATATTTTTCCTGTTCTTCCTGTGGGAGTACTGTCCTATGTGTTGACAAAGAAAATCTTACTACAGCTTTCTGAGCCAAATCTTATATGTGGTGAAAGTCGTTTCAATAAAACCTAACAGTTTTGCAATAAACTGTTCTGTTCTGCCTAACAACATATCATATATACAGTAGGTCTAGACTTGGATGTCAGATATATACATTGGATATATTTTTGAGGCTGCCACACATAAGAGGTATCTAGGATGCACTGAATGCATTTTTTCATTTCATTGATTTCTCATGAATAAAAACCAATAAGAATAAGGTCACAATGGATTACTTTGTTTAAGGAATTAGAAGTGAATCAATGATATCAAGAAATCAAAAAGACCAAAAGGATCTATTGTAATAATTTTAATTCAATTTGTTTGATTTCCCCTATTGCCAACTATGAAGTTTTTATTTATTTTTTGTTCAGCACTAATCTATTCCAAAATAGTGCTACTTAGTAATAAATACCCTTTGTTACGGACTAGTAAAACTCAGCTCAGATGGTTGCTTTAAAACGTTCATCTGGGAATCAAACCTTTAACATAATTAATGCATATACATGTAGGCTTATTTGTTGATGTTCTTCTCCATCTGGCAGAATGGCCCAGTGATTGCACACAAACAAAAATAATCTAGCCAGAGAACACACCACAAACAATACAAATAGAAAAATGGCAAACAAGCATTAAGCCCCATCCCTGGCCCTTAAAAATGAAATTTGTAATTTTAGAAAGAAGCTGAATAGTTTTGTTTTATTTTTCAGTTCATTTTATAAATTCATGGAGAGGCATGAATGCATAGTAATGTTACATTTAAAAAGAGGCTTTAACACACACATATAAAAATGCACATTTGTATTTTTAAGGGCTAGTTTTGAACCTATCATTATTACATAATCATGCCTCTAACAACCCTTCCAAGGAAATAAAAGAAAGGTTAATCATCCAATTGTAACACAGTTTTCACTACTTCCTCAGCAATGATTTACTACACAACAGCTTTGATAATATGATTTCCTTCTCCACTCCCCGATGAAGCAGTACCAGTTCTGATCTCCACACTGAACCCATTCCTCACCCCCACCCCAATCCAATGTTATAATCACCCAATTTACAACCTTTGGGGAGAGTTATAGACCAGGAGTGGATGCAGGAATCAACAGATACTCAGAATTACAATTTGTTCCAAACAGTTGCATTTGTAGGAGGGTGACAATATTTGCAAGATAGCAGATGGTGCATCATGATGCAATCATCTTCCCTTTATGAAAACAGGCTGACTTTGCACACACATTCAAAAAGTGTAAGGCCTGAGTTGTGACAGACCATCATCTTGCTAATGCTGATACACACACATACACACTACAGATACCACTGTTTTGTGGCATGAGCCCTAACCCTAACCCACTTCTTAACATCTCATCCTCAGTTGCTATGTAACAATTTTCCTGAGTTTTGTTATTGAGACAGCATGGCCAATAACTCAATTTGTTTCATGTAAAACAGGTGAATCAATTCTTCATACCACCATTCATTCATTCATTCATCCATCCATTCAAAGAAAGACACTATTTGTTTCCTATTAATATCCTTTTTGTCTTGTTCTTTACCTGTTCAATTTGGTTCAATTTTTTTCTGTAGACCTATAGTCACACAAATATCCTGGCCCCCAAAGAACAAAATTATGGAAAAACTTTTTTCTTCTTCAAGATATACTATATTTTTTTAAAAAAAGTGTACTTTGAAAATCCCAGGACTGATTTTTTAGCATCCTTCAACCTTCAAGGAGTTCTTTCCTACAAATGTTATAGCAATTTGTGTTTTTCTCATGCTAGAGTATAAGAACAAAATATATTATTTTTAATCTAACTCTCAATCTGGACTTCAGGTAGGCTTGGACTCCAGATCAGATCAGGAGGTTTCCCAAACTATAGGTTTGTCTGTTTCCAAAGTTCTGAATCAAGCTTCCAAGATTGGCCAGTTTCTCTTTGTTCAATTTCAATACCAAATCTCAAATTATTAATAGATGTGATTTAACAGATGTTCACTTTGTGAAATGTATTGAGAGCCTTCAAACCCACAGGCTTTGTCATGCATGTAAATATAAATTGGGGACATTGCTTTCTTATTCCAAATGATATACATTTCCTCCTTAATTAACTGACATTTCAAGCAATGGATATAAGTCTCTGACCTAGGAAATACATTTATGATTTTTAAATATATGTTAATATTAAGAATTTATTGGATTTAATATATTTTAGACAGGGCCCTTGGCAATTTTATAGATAGAACTGCTAAAATGTAGGTTTGAAATCATGACAATCTTATTCCCATTTCCCTTCAAAGTATCCAACATGGAATTATATAGAAGTTTCAGTCATTCACTGTGACATGTTGACCAGATTGTAGTTGGACCACATTCCAAAAGGTCCCAAACCACTTGGAAATCTTCTGATAGTTAGCACTCAAGTGGCATAATGTTTTTTTTTTTGCCTCCACCATTGTCACAAAATACATACAGGGTGGCACCCATATAATAGTGGCTGAGGGCAGAATATCTCCTTCCAATCACCATCATGTGGAATTGACCTTTGAACAAAGGTAGTGAAACAGCACAACACTTTGCCATCCTATTGCCAATTGAGAAGGTTATTATTGTTGATGGTATCAAAACCTGCAGGGATGTCAAGTAGAGGAAAGATGTAGGTCCAAATCCTATCTTGTCCTTGCCAGAGATCACCTGAAAGAATAACCAATGGATTCCATTCACCCAGCCTCCCTGTGGCTGTTTTAATAACCCAGGAAGGCCATGGAACTAAAGATCAGGTAGCTGAGATCACAGTTCTAAGAACCATGTCAACTTCTTCAGGCCCAATAGTGTTTCTTTATTCAAAGTTTTAAAATTGTTTGTGAATAACAACCCTGCTAAGGAATTTTTCATCAGTGACAAACAAGATGTAATGTTGTTTTTCTCCAAAATCAGAGCAAAAGAATGGCCTAAAACAGTTCCATGATAAACAGAAGGGACAGAAAAAATGCTTTAATCTCTGCTCCTACCATGGTCCTGGCAAATACTCTTCCTCTCTTCATATCTGTTATTTTCAGAGACCAGAAGTCTGATTTTCTCCAATGAGAATTTTTTGCCCACCAAATAAAGCAGTTACAATTTTTCTATGGACATTCATTTCCTAATCTAGTTTTTCTCCCAGTCTCCCCTCCCCTGAACCCATGACTGTTGTCAAAGAAAAAAAAAATCATGCTCAAGAACAAACCATTATTCAAAGAATGAAGAATGTCCCTTGTATAGTTTGATCCTCAGAACAATGTCCCTGAAGAAAATTAGCTCTGGCAGTTGGGCTAGGCCAAGGATTATCTTAGACATAAAAAGCATTAGCTAAATGCAGGGTACATCTCTTCTGAACCATAGTAATAAGCATTTGTTATGTTCAAAGTCACAGCGGTTTGGGAGTGTGTGTATGTTTAAATATATATTTGGCACCTGGCAAAAATTTGATCATGATAATCATAAATAGAATCAGTGGAAGAAATATCTCTTTGTCTGAAATATGTTGACAGACTATTTGGTGCATTGACCATATCTCTTCAGTTAACTTGCCTGTAAATTTTCTGACTTTTTCATTATTTTTTCACTTATCTTATTTTCTTGTTTCAATTGTAGCATGGTTTAGAAAAGCATTTAAGTGGCTTTTCTAATCCAGTTAATGCATTTCCTAGAATGTTAGAGCTTTCTTTCTCAAAAGTTAATCTCTATAGTGACACAAAATGTCACTATACATAAAATAAGTTAGGAGTCAGAGCAATAATGGGATCTGCCCTATAACTGTTTTTCCATTAAATTCACTGAAATGATGAGTGCCAAAGAGTGTCTGTCCAAAAAGTTCATGGCTAGAATTTTAAATATTATAACAGTTCCAATAACTTCCCAAGCAAAGAAGTCCTATAAAAAGAGGCAAGTAAAACAATACAGGTATTCCTCAATTTACTACAGTTCACTTCAAAGCTGTTCAAAGTTACAACAGCAATGAAAAAAGTGACTTATGACCATTTTTCACAGTTACAACCATAGCATGAAATCCTTTCATATAAAAAAAAAAAAATACACTATGGTGACCAAAACTGGATGCAATATTCCACGTGTGGTCTTACCAAGGCATTATAAAATTGTATGAACACTTCATGTGAACTTGATTCTATCCCTCACAGCCTAAGTCTGTGTTGGCTTTTTTGGTAGTTGCAGCATACTGCTGTTTCATATTTAGTAATTGTCCACTAGGACTCCAATTTACTACTATTGAACCACCTGTTCTATTCATTCAATTGGCATTTGTTTTTTCTTGCCTAAATGTAGAACATTATTATTCTCACTATTCAATTCATTTTGTTAAATAGGGCCCAGAGTTCAAGTCTGTCAAGAGCCTTCTGCATCTTGAGCCTATCTTCTGGAGTGTTGGAATTGGAGTTTGTATCATCTGCAAATTTTTTGAGTTCCCCTTATATCCCTTTGTCTAAATAATTGATGAAGATATTGAAGAGTACTGGGTTTAAGACAGAGCCTTTGGGTACCCAATACATACTTTCCTCTGTGTAGATGCAGTTCCATTAAGAATTACACATTGAGTGCTGTTTGTCAATGAATACATCTGGTGGTGATGCTGTCTAACCTATATTTTTCTATCTTACTAAGAAGTAGGTTGTGTCCTGCTTGTCAAATGCCTTACTGATGATGTAAGCCATCATTATTGTAATTCAGGTTCTACGAGTCTATTTCAAGGCTGGATCAAACAGAGAAGATAAGGGCTTCTAAATGCTTTGTGCATGTCTAGCAGTAAGTCACCACAACTCATTCTGGATCCAATAAAAACATAATAGTATTATAATTAGTAATTAGTATTAAAAAAACCTCCCTTGCAGGATTGCAGATAGGGCCAGGTGATTTGGATGAGGGATATCACTGTTTAATACAAATAGTACTTGCTTATGACCAGCTGCTTAGTGCCCATTGGAATTTATGATGAAATCCACAAAAGGTATCTATTACCTGATTCTGGAGTTCCAATGGCCCCCACAGTCACATGTTTTGGGTGCTTGGCAATGATAATCATTTGAAGCACCAGGGTCACATAACAATGATTTTAGGTTGTTTTATTTATTTGCTGGATTCCAGTATTTGCTTTCAGTTACTGTTAAAAAACACCCATTGAATAAAATGGATTCATTTAACAGCCATGGCATTTGTGTAAGGACCACAGTACGTAATTAATGACTGCTGCATGTGCTTATCACCCAATATTTCCTTAATCTACAATATTTGCTAAACAACCACTGCAACAAATAGATTATCTCATCTAATTCCCAGTCTAATTCAAGAATTCACTACATTCTGAAACATTGGCCATCCAGTCTCGGTTTAAGCACAGTCAATAAACTATCCACAACTTTCAAGATAGTCTGCTGAATTACTGAATGGCTTTTTCTTGAAGTTCCACTGAATTATATCTAATTTTAAATCCATTGTTTCTCATTCTGTTTTCTGGAACAGTTTTGAACAATTCTGCAACATCTTTTTGTATCATCTCTTCAGAGTCTTGAACACAATTTCATGTCTCCTTTCAGATTTTTTTTTAGTTAAATGTATTCAATACTTCTGTTTTTCCTGTTTATTTGGGTTTTTTTCCTTTTCAGGCCCTTAATCAATTTAACTCCTCTTCAGGCTATTTATGTTTCTCCTATAGTGTAGTACATATACACATTAGTATGGATAATATAAGAAAGTGGATATTATTTTATGAATATACAAGATAGATAAAAATATAATAAGATACAATGTTTGCCAAAATGTTTATATGGCAAAATAGAATTAAAGTACTTAAGAGTGAGTGAGGAGAAGAATATGTTATAAAATAAAGGAAGAAAGCAATAGGAAGGAAAAGAAAGGGAAATTGAATAACAGAAGATTTAGTAAGAATGATTGAACCACTGAATCAGAATTATGATGAATTTATTATTATTGTTGTTGTTTACTACCTTTAAAGCCATCAAAGATCAACATCTGCCTATCCCAGGTCTTTGGGAAGGACTCAATATATGGATAAAAATGCCAAATTCAGCCTGAATATCTGACTGATTATGCAACAAATCATGTATCATCATCATCATCATCATCATCATCATCATCATCATCATCATCATCATCATCATCAAATCAATGTGATGATCATTTGAAGAAAGTGTTATAATGCATACAACCACCAACATCAGTGAGATGTGATTACAGTGCAATGATTATATTTTACCAAACATTCTTTTCCATTTCTTTTTATATTTTTCTCTTTCCCCATAATCTTTTACCCACTCAAGAGATAGGATTGAAGTCCTTTGTTTCAGTTAGTTCTATTTTGCCTCCCTACCAAAGGGAGATTATTTGATCCCCTTTTTTGGGAATACCATTGTTTCTCCATCTAATTTAGTGATCTTTTGTAAAATATATTTGAGAGATGCAGGGATTTAAAATCAGATACAGAACGTTCCATACTCAAATCTGTGAAATAACCAGTCCATATTGCATTGGGTTCTGTCATCATTTTGAAATGATACAATGCCCAAATTTGGGACTCCCACAATAATGAATCTATGGTTTGTTGTAGTATATGGTCTCAGATCATCAAATGAATTAAATTTAAATACTTAGTTTGGATTGTTAAGATAATTTTAGATAAATTATTAATTATGATGACTTTTGATAGTTTAATAGAAGTTGGGTTTTAAAATATATGGCTCCCCATATATATGGCTCCCCATATCTCTATCTATAATGCTTGGTGTTAGTGATGGGTACCCAGTAATAGTAATAGACCCTGTTTTATAATACAACAATGGTTTCATATTTGTTTCATTGTTACTATAATATTTGGATTCTTCTTTCCTTTTTTTGCTAGTAGGAAATAAAATTTTCAAAAAGTATTATTTGAACAGAATTAAAAGGTGAAAGAAAATAAAAAAGTGATGATTATTCCTATTCAAACAGACAAATTGGAAGCCTAGATCCAATAATCCCAGGCTGCATCTTGACTTGAAGAATTTATCATCACTAATTCTCACATATCCCACTGGTGATATGAAATAATGCTAGCACATTTCAGGATGCATATTTAGTTATTTTTCAGTCAATATACGTAAAAAATAAATATTAATTCTGTATCTAATCTTCTTTCGTGCATTTGGGAGAGAAACTTGTCCTACATTTTTATATTTGGTAATGGCTATATTCTTTCTTATTTTCTCCCTCTTAAATAATTGTTTTCCCCCTTCCTGTGTAATACAATCCTTTTTGCAGCTACAGATTGTACAATGATTAAATGTAGCTTTGTCCACCTCCTGTTTACCCTTCAAATTTGTTTCTCCCTTTTTAATTTTGTCCCTCCCTATGTGAATTAGTTAAGTGTGATCAAGTTGGGTTTGACTTCTAATGCCTGCATGGGCAAATGCTCCCCATCTAATCCTGGGTCTAAGAATGATCTCTTGCTTGTCCAAGGAGAGACCTGTGGTTTATCTACCCTATTAAATTTGTTGTCTAATTAAGCCAAACATAATTGTCTTTTCTAATCTTTCTTCTGCTTGTATTCTATCCATCATAGATCATTTTCTGTTTTCTGATACTTGCACTTGGTCTTTATTTGATACAGAATTGATTGGCTGATTGTACTTCTAGTCTATGTAGTCTTAGGACTTGACTATAGCATTTGTCTTCAGTGGTGGGACTCAATTTTTTTTTAGTACTGGTTCTGTGGGCATGGCTTGGTGGGTATGGCAGGGGAAGGATACTGTAAAATCTCTAGTCAGAAGTAGTATTTGCTGGTTCTCTGAACTACTCAAAATTTCTGCTACCAGTTCTCCAGAACTGGTTAGAACCTGCTCAATACCACCTCTGTTTGTCTTGCTACTCTTGCTCTTTCTCAGTATCAATTTTTTGAAGCACATATTAGCATTGAAAAGATGCTTGTTTTAATTGTTGTCACCTTTGTTGTCAAAAGACCATATGAAATTTTAAAGGAATGGTACACTATGATAAAACTTATAACAAAATATCCATTTGAACTTTCTTTGAGTCACTTTTGTGACAAAACAAAATGAAATCCTATGTTTTGTTTGGCTTTGCTCTTTTAGAACCCTTTTAGCTTTCTCCCATAGAGTATGAAAAGCTTGAGGAAACTTTCTGCAATCCTGGATGAGGGATCTCCTAGACTGGATGCCTCCAATTTGTGCTGGGGACTATCCCATAATGTGTTCTGAAATTGACCATCCAAAAGGCCCCTTTCACTGATCCTAGATTCACTGATCCCTCTTTGTGGCTGACCATAAATTTCTGGCCACAGCATCCTTCTGCTTGTTTTTCTCTTTCACAATTTATTTATTTGTTTATTTGCTTTATTTGATTTGTCAATTGCTTACAAGATAATAGGTATAAGTGTAAACATAGTTATGAATACATGGATACATATAAGAAAAAAAAAACAATAGGACAGGGATGGTAGGCACATTTATGCACTTATGCACACCCCCTACAGACCTCTTAGGAAAGGGGTGAGGTCAATAGTAGGCAGTTTAATGTTAAAGTTTTGGGCATTTGGGGAAGAAACCACAGAGTCAGGTAGAGTATTCCAGACATTGACCACTCTGTTGCTGAAGTCTTATTTCCTGCAATCAAATTTGGTGTAGTTAACCTTCAGTTTGTATCTATTGTTTGCTCTAATGTTGTTATGGTTGAAGCTGAAGTATTAATTGACAGGTAGAACATTGCAATGTATGATTTTACGTACTATACTTAGATCGGACCGAAGGTGGCATAGTTCTAGATTTTCTAGGTCTAGAATTTCAAGTCTGGTGACACAAGATATTCTGCAATGAGTAGAGAAGTGGAGAACTCTTCTTGTGAAATATTACTTTTTATTTTAAATTTTTTTATTTTTAAAAACAAACATACACATACAACACATAAAACCATAAAACCATCTTCCATTTTATATACATACAGTGTGTCAGTTGGTTACATATTTTTGTGCTATCCTTTTGTAGTCATTTACTCACAATTTATATCAGTCTTCACATTGTCGAACTAACATATGCTTATATATTTATCAGTTGTTAATCATCCATGACTAAATTATTTATTCCATCATTTTATATGAGATTTTCCAAGTTTTATCTTAAAATTTGTGTTATACTTTCAACCAGTGGTTATATCTATCTATCTTATGTTTTATATCAGTCGATT